>NC_081542.1:37018920-37032362 GCF_901000735.1 Corylus avellana
GGTTGCCAAACGTACGCTCTTGTCTGTACTAGAGGACATACGCTAGGGTTACCGAACGTACGCTCCTGTTTTTAGTGCAAAACGTACGCATGGGGACCATCGTACGTATGTTGACAATAATACGTCGTACTTTGTAAATAGTACACGGACGTATGCCCCAATAGTACTAGACGTACTCTACTTTTGGATTGACCTCTAGATAATACCTGGACATACGCTACAACCTTTGGACCGTTGGGTAAATAGTACTAGAAGTACGCCCCTACAGTACCGGACGTCCCCTACTTTTCAGAGTAGTTGGTGAGCATCTCCAGCTTTTCTCCTCTATAAATACTAACCCTATCTTCTCCCTTTTCTTGTTCAAACTTGCCCCCATACTCCCATAAACCCTTTTGTGAGTGTGTTCTTGTGGGATTGTGTATTTTGTAGAGAAGGAAATGTGTTTTCTTGAATGTTGCTTCTAGGAGGTAGCCCTCTGCGATTAACGTTTCTTTCCAAGTCGTTATGCTCTTTTAATGCTTTCTAGAGTAGCTTAGATGTTGGTTTGAAACTTTAGAAATGTTATACCATTGGTCTTGTTTAGAGTTCGACTTAGCATTCCATTGTGTTTTCTATTGCATGGAAACCTTATTTGAAGATAGGAGGTCTTAGAAATCCATTTAGAACGGTTTAGAAGCAGTTTGGGAGGATAGGTGGACGTTTGGAACAAACAAGGTTCTACTTGAAACTTTTGGGCAGACGTATGGCCTCGAGCCCAAACGTACGGTTAGAAGCATTTCAGGCGAAATGGCGTTTTGAACAAGTCGTCCGATCCAAGTGAGTACAAACTCACATGGATGCTTGTTGTTACTTTTCCTGCATTGCACGTCTATTTTATATATATCAAACATGCATATTTTACAACTCTCATGAAATACATTTTAGAACTACTGTGAACTCTATTTTGCGAAAACGTAAGTTGATTAATAAGATAACAACGAGGCTTGTAAAACTATGCATGTAAAAGACTGATAAGATTAATTGCATCGTATAACAAGGTACACCGATAAGTCTGGGATAACGGCCATGAGCTTATTATACAGGTTAACTTTATGGTCAAATGTGTGTGTTTGTGGGCTTTGGATCCAATGGTTTCCTAACCAAGGCACTGCCATTCCCTAATGGATGGTCACTACAGGACGGACATCATTAGTGTTGTGGGCCATTCGAGGTTGGACTCAGCCGTGCCACTAATATTATGTACGATAGCGTGCAATATCCGGGGCACTAGTGTTGTACTATAGATCCCTCAGGACAACGCTAACCCTATTGAGAATGGGAAATATCTCAGGTAGACCATACAGTTGAACTATTATTGTTACTCATGATTATAAGCATATATTATATCTATATCACATCCATGATAAACTGTCATCTCATAATGTTGCAAGTGCTTTATAAACAACTGAGTTCATCATTTAATGACGGGTACATCATGTGCATTATACTCACTAAGTCGTTAGACTTACCCTTGTATTATTTCATTTTTTTCTCTATATTTACAACTATGCTGTTATAGATAGTTTAGCAAAAGATGGATGCCTCGAAGCATCCGGTTACCTTGGAGGATTCGATTCGGGAGATGCTTGAGGACTTATTGCAAGCTTAGGTGGAAACTCATGGTAAAGATGATGACTTGTATAGTGTAATTTCAGTTACTTTGATGTTTCTTGGTAGACACTCTAGTTGTAATGATTAATGTTTATAGAATCTTTTGTTTTCGTTGTTTAGTATCCTCTATTTTTTAGGAGTAAAGGTCCCTAAGTCTTGTTCCACGAGGAATAAGGCTGGAAGACGAACCGTTGAATTAATTACTAGTTAATTAATTTCAAGGGCGTTACACCCTGGCAGGTCCCGGGTGGGTCATGGTCAGGTCCTAGGCAGGTCCGGTTGGGCCTTAATCAAGTCCTGAGTGGCTCCAGGGCGAGTCCTAGTCAAGTCCTGGGTGGGTCTCGAGCAGGTCCTGGAGGGGTCTCGGTAAAGTCCTGGGCGGGCTCCGAGCGAGTTCGGGTCTAGTCTCGGGCAGGTCTTGTTCAAGTCCTGGGTGAGTCTTGGGTGGGTCTTGGATAGGTTCGGGCAGGTCTCGGTCAAGTCCCGATATGGTCCCTGGCGGGTCCTAGTTAAGTCCCGACGGGGTCTTGGTCAAATACTTAGTGTGTCCCTGACAAGTCCGGTCGAGTCTCAGGCAGGTGTCTGCGCGGTCCCGAGCGGGTCTTGGGAGACTCCCAGTCAAGTCCCTGGCGGGTCCTAGCAGGGTCCCCTGTAGGTCTCGGGCGGGTCCCGGTCAAGTCCTTGCTAGTCTTGGGCAGGTCTGGGCGGGTCCCGTTCATGTCCGGTCGGGTCCCGGGCAAGTCCTTGGCGAGTCCCGGTCAAATCCAAGGCAGGTCCCGATAGGGTCCCGAGCAGGTCCCTAGCGGGTCCCGGTCAAGTCCTAATAGGGTCCTGGGCGGGTCTTGGTAGGATCCGTAGATTTGAGAATGAGATTCTCAAAGTCGGAAAATGGTTTATGGCTTTCAAAATTGTAAACCATTTTTCAAAAATTAAAGAAGAATTTTTGGTTAAAATGAAAATATTTTCCATTGACCACTATTTTACATCGCAGTAAACACCGTAAAATGTGGAAATAATTTTCTGGAAACCATTTTACGTCGAAAGAAACGGAGCTTAAGATGGGAGTATTATATATTTATTCTTTCTAAAAATATTTTCAAAATTAATAGTTATTAAATATTATTTTGTGTTGGAATCTTTTAAAATTGAAGGTTTTTAAGTGCATTGAATGAAGGAGTTCCACATTGAAAAGAGGGAAAGTAAAGTTTACATTTATAAGGTTCAACTAACTTTAAGCTATTAAAAAAGCTTGGGTGTATATTAGTACACGCTAGTATGTTGTGAAGCACCGGATGCACGCGCGCATGGCATGAGCTATAAGCAGCGATTTGATCATGACCATTCATTTTTGAACGATCAAGATCGTTCGATCTAGTAGTTTGATCTAAACCCTAGGATGCTTCTAGGTAGATCTAGTGGTTGGATTTACTGAATTGTAATTAAAGTTAATTATCACTTTGGACCCCTTTGTTAGTTTTTAATGTTAAACTCAAAAGGTTTGACTTTTTACGCTCATTATACCCTCACCCAATTCACTTGAAATTCTGAAAACACCCAAAACTACAGCACCCACCACCAGCCTAAAATGACACCGTTTTACGTATCTATTTCTTATAAAAAAAATGAAAAAGAAAAAGAGAAGGCAAAAAATTAAAAAAAGAAAAATCGGCCGGTCTGGGGGTGGTTCGACCACCCACAAACCGGACCACCCTATTTTTGACCAAGGGGGTGGCTGGCGCCACCTCGATTTTTTTTTCTAATTTATTTATTTATGTTAATATTTTGCCTTTGAGATAACTTTAAAGTCCAAAACGGTGTCGTTTTGGGGTGGGGTGGGTGCTATAGTTTTGGGGCCCAAAACGGTGTAGTTTCCAGGTGAGGGTATAATAGGCATAAAAATTCATTCCATTTGAGTTTAACGTTGAAAACTAACAAAAGGGTCCAAAGTGAGAAATTTGAAAGTTTGGGAGGGGGGTTGTTTGTCAAATTGCGTGGAAGTTCAGGGAGCCAAAGTGAAGTTTTCCCTAATTATTATTAGATAATTATTTAACCTAACGATCAGAATTAAGTGTCTGTTGGATAAGCAGTTTAATTTCGAAATTCGAAATTATGCGAGCAATTGTGTGGATAATTATCTCTAATCATTCAATTAATTTAAAATCCCTTCTCTGTATTTTAATATATTATCTGAGTCATTGTGTCTGAATAGAATAGAAAAATTCGAGGGTATTTTCGGGTTTAATTTCATTTCGTGTACAATGCAATTAAATACATAAGTTTTTTAGGCTCCATTGTATCCTGAAAAAATATTTGCTGTAACTTTCTTGCATATCATCTCTAGTGGGAGCAAATAATTTCTTAAAGAAAGTAACATTGTAACACATCGTAGGAGCAATTTCGTTTTCCGTATTTCTCCTATTTCTTTTACATTCTTTAATCTTCTCTTTGTATATATTCACATGGCCTTTCCTTTTTGGCTCGGGGCTATCTATACTCTACTCTCAATCTCCTGCAAGTGCTTCAATTATAATATATAATAAAACATATTAAAAGATTTGGTCAAGCAACCATAAACTACACAATTTTTTCCAGCCATTTTATCAAAAAAATTTCCAAGCACATCTGATTTTTCCACACTTCCAAATGCATAACATTATTGTTCACCATAGTTTATATCTTCTTTCAGTCTTCTATTATAATGAATCATTTTTTGCTTCGTAGGTTTTGAAAGAATCTCAAATTATAAAGGAGAAAGAAGAAGCAAATGATCCAACACCTCTTTATTCATCAACCACATGATCAAATCTTTAGAAGCTATAATGACTCAAACTCAATCTCAGCACCCAAAATAATCAAAATGCATCATTAGTTATGCAATAGAGTGCTTAAAATATAAATACAATCATAAATGAATCATATAAACTTGTCCACATAACTAGTATGTGTTATTATTTTGATCCATTCAATGAGTTGATTATCTTTATAATGAACTATCATTGATCCATTCAAGTATGTGTTATTGTGGTACATTTCATTTATGCTATCTCTATGTACTTAAGCTTCAAGAAGGAATGTCAATCCATGACAAATTTGTTACGTTGAATAAACCATATGCATAGGATGGATTTTTTTTGTCGGTTAAAATTGACCAAATGCTGGTTGAACCTAGAACCTATAAATTCCAGTTCAAACCCTTATGTCTAGTACTTTAATTTTTATGAAGGAAAAAATGCAAAATTAGTCCCTGTGGTTTACCTGATTTACAATTTACTCCATGTGATATCAAAACGAACTCAGAGGTCCCTGTGGTATGTAAAAAAAATAATTTAGTTCCTGCAGTTAAATTTCATCCATTGATTTAACGGATTCTGTTAGTGTGCCACGTCACATCCAATAAAAGTATGACACATGTCATATTTTATTTATGACTTTTAAAAGGTATTCTTGAATTTTCATGTCATATTATTATGTCAACTAATATTCCCACCTCAAATTTACTCCACGTCAAACGCAAGTAAAATACTTTTAAAAAGCCTACCCACATTTTCTCGGCCCATAGCCTTGACAGAGGGGAGGAAGCTAGAGGATTCGCAGACCTTGTATACCAAAGAGTGGAAACATGGGTGGTCCTGTTTCCAAGTATTGATTGCTTTAGTTGCCTACCCCATCTATGCCTATGCAATAGAAAAGAGAACAACAACTATTGTGTTTGTGCCCTACCTGAGAGACAACAGCTCTGTGGACGCACTAGAATATGATCTGGGACGGGAAGAGAAAGACTTTTTTCTCCGGTGGGCTTTCTCTCGTAAAGCCAAAGACGCCCCAAGACACTGTCTCTAGAGGGAGGGCGGAAAGGAAATCCTCTTGCCCCTCTCACTCCCTAAGGAATGAGAGGGCCACATCTAACCACTGTCCAAGAGATTAGAATACGGATGAGATCAAAATCATTCTTCTTTCTCTTCTTGTCCTGTCTTCTTTTTTAAAAGTCATAAATAAAATATAACATGTGTCATACTTTTATTGAATGTGACGTGGCACACTAACGAAATCCGTTAAGTCAATGGATGGAATTTAACTACAGGGATTAAATTAATTATTTTTTTTGCATACCACAGGGACTTCTAAGTTTGTTTTCATATCATAGGGAGTAAATTGTAAATCAGGTAAATCACAGGGACTAATTTTGCATTTTTTCCTTTTATGAAAGACACGTTCTCGAAGAGAAAATCTAAAGTGAAATGTGCAAAATGCCAAAATATTCCAAAAAGGGAATTTTCACTGTGTCAATTTTTTGTGCTTGGCTCATCCAT
Organism: Corylus avellana; assembly: GCF_901000735.1. Lineage (NCBI taxonomy): Eukaryota > Viridiplantae > Streptophyta > Magnoliopsida > Fagales > Betulaceae > Corylus > Corylus avellana. The sequence goes on from NC_081542.1 coordinate 37,024,881, forward strand.
AATGAAAATTCTGGATGTAGCTCTGAGCCTTGTCATAAGACTAAGGGGGAGAATATTAGATGAGGGTGACTAGGCCCTAGTAAGGTTTGACTTCTAACTTAGCAAGGTATGAATTTCTTTCATATAGTTTGGAAGTTTTAATGTGCCTTCTGTGTCAATATATGTTTGTCCATTGCTTGACTTTTGACTGTGGCTTATCACACACAACACATATAGCATAAACAGTGATGGTACATAATGGCATGACATGAGTTGCAACAATGATTTTGTTTATTCATCTTTTGATACTCTTGCATGCTTTGAGTATTTTTTTTTTTTTGGCACATTCAACAAAAGTTTCTCCTAATATGCAATTTTTGATCATTTATTGCATATATTCTTCTTATGAATACTCCTGCTTGAAACATTTTTCCCTTGTTGATATTGAGTCACACATTGATGGGGAGTTTTTGCTAATGTTTCTTCATGATCTTGCATTACTTCATGCATGTTCTGTTATCTGTGATCATGAGTTTTATTTTAGTATTCCTATTCCACACATGCCTTGATGTATTTTGTGAAGTGTTTCAAGAAACATGAAGACCTTTTGTCATTCTGTGACAAAAAGGGGGAGTAAATATGGGGAGATGATGGGATTGGCTCGGCATTTTGGTTTTGTCACCGAATTGCCAAAAGGGGAGTTTGTTAGTTCTTGTGCTAGCTTAATTCAATTCCAAAATGCAGAGGTTACTATCTATGGGCTCAAACATAGATATAAAATGCTCAAAATCGAATCTCCACCGTTAATAATGTAGATTCATGTGTCATGAACGTCTTAGCAAAATTTCAACTGAATCAAACCACAAACGCCCATCGATTGGAGCTGTTGATCAAGGCTGGACAGCATTTTCAAAGTGCTGTTTTCTCCCCACTGCTGGCCATGTCCGGACAAGGTGCTAGGCTGTCAGGACAAGCTTTTCAGAAAGCGTATTTTTGCTACGCAAGACCCTGTCCGGACAGCCCATTAACCTGTCCTGACACCCCTTACCTATTATGTCCAAAAACGTGTTTTTAGTGGGCCCATGTTTAGGGTTTGATATATTGATATATATACATCATTATAGAAGAGAGATGCACGAATTTTCGCCCCCAAAGAGTTCATCGGAGGTTGTGCTAAGAGAGATCATATGTGGTGAGCGTTAAATTGAATCTCTTAGAGTTTTAATTATTCCTTTGATAAATCTAGGGTTGAGAAGTCTATCGGAAAGGTCCGGTAAAGGAGAATCACGTTGAAAAAGAATGTGAGCAAGGAGACGAGTTGTAGGCTTGTCAATCTTACAGAGCCATTGTCTTGCAAAGGGTTGTAAGTGTTCTTAGTATCTGTAATCTCTGGATAATCTTTTGATAGTGATTTCCTAGGTTTGGCTGCCCCGGAGAGGTTTTACTTTTAGATCGGTTTCTAAAAGGTTTCATCTTCGTAACCAAAATATCTGTGTCTGCCTCTTTATTACTTTATATATTTTGGGTGATTGAATTGTTTATTGCTTCATAGTATTAATTCCACATAAATTGTGATAAACAAGTTTTTGGAGTCGGCATAGCGTTTTTCAAGATTTGATTTCAGTAGCAATCCATGGGGTGAAAGTTTAGTCGTTTTCTAAGGTTTTGTTTATACGAATCCTTAAGAGTAATGCTATTGAGTTTTTGGTCGATCTTTTGTTTTCTTCTGGCTCTCTTCTGAGAGTAAATCATTGATCGATGTGGAGGAGTTTTTTAGGCATATAGAAGAATTGTCACTATGGTAGAGGCAGTAAAGGGGATTGTGTTTGGAAATGCACTATTTGTAATGGAGATGGGAAAGCCTGAAAATAAATGACAGGGCAGTGGTTAGAGGCGTGATTCGCCGGAATTTACTGCAGATCTGAAATTGATTAAAACGGTGATATTCAAAGATATTGTCTTGTAATAGCCCGAGAGGCTATTGTGTGTGTCATAGATAGTGTTTAGATTGTGGAGATTCCAAATTATATTTTTGACATTATAATGTGGGAGCAATTTGTCCAATTTGATTGTTATATCAATGAAGAGATATCGTTCAAAACAAAAATACTCTTTACTATATCTTTCTGTGTTTTACACATGCACGCGTAGAGAGAGAGAGAGAGAGAGAGAGAGAGATGCTCAACAAATGTCAACATTATTTTATACTCCAACTCCACTTAGGGAGAGTTACATAAGCAACCTTTTATTTTAATATTGTTATCATGAAATGAGGAAAACTGGCAAATTATTCATAATAGTTTCACAAGTTTCTCTAATTAATTGTCCTATCAGAACTTTTTCTGAAGAGCTTCAATAACATTCTTGTTAAGTTGGCAGGCCTTAGCGAGAACATCAAAGTTGATGGGAGGATCATATCCGAAAATAGCGTTTGCTATTGTGATGACGCCTGCATTTTGGCTACTCAGAACAGCAAAGGCTACAACATTGGTGCTCTCCACGTTGAATTGGAAGTGAATGAGACCAATTGGGAATACAAAGACATCTCTATTGTTAAAAACTTTGGTGAAAAGACGGTTCTCAGTGTTGGGTGTGACAAAACCAACTAACAAAGAACCTTCTACGACTACTAGAATATCAGTGCCACGAGGGGATTTTCGCCATATGGTGCGTAGTCAATATGAACCAAAGATATGCCTAGAGTGTTGAGGCCTGGTATTTGTTCCACATTCACATGAGTGACATTCGATCCAACTTTATTATCTATATTTTCAGGCTTTTGGAGCCGAGAAAAGAAGAAATCATTGGCCTTGGCAATCTTCAAATCCTTGCAGAATTTCCCATTCACGAGCATGGCGGGCAAGATGCATACAAGAGTGAGAAAGCAATAAAGATGTATAGTCTTGCTTCTAAGCAGATAGTAATGAACAAAATTAAATACCAGTAGACTTGGGGTCATGAATTGCAACACAAATATCCTAAAGAGGGCTGGGATCGAAGGCAAAGACAAAGGAGGATACCAATGACAACATAGCAAGAATTGCAAGGAAATGGATTCCTTTCATCATATCTAAATAAGCTCTGTGTGTAACTTGGTGATTGGTGATAAAATATTGAATGGGAAACATGTGTGTTTTGATAGAAATCATATTGAAATAGAAAGAGAAAAAAATTGCAAAAATAAAATAAATGAGAGATAAAGATTCTAATGTGGTTCAGTCAACGACCTACATCCACAGATAAAGTCCAAAGGGTTACATTAAGTTCTTATTGAATGATTGTTTATAATACATAATGCTCTATTTATAGAGCTTACACATAAATGTAATCTTAATCAAATCCCCTAATTAAGGATGATCAAATCATAATCAAATCCCTAAATTAGGCTAATCTAATCTTCATCAATCATAATCAAATCCCTAACTTTAGGGTCATTCAAATATACTCTAACATCCTCCCTCAAACTCACGGTGGAAGATCTTGAAACCTTGAGTTGGACCATTTTTTTTTTTTTTTTTTGAGATAGCAAAACAATACAAAAGAGGGCCATCTATGGGCCAAAAAAAGAGAGCTAACTTTGGGCTAAAATAAGAGCCAACTGTAGGCTAAAGTGGGCTTGGGTTTTAAACAATACCACATAGCCAAATAAATGGAGAGCCAACTTTAGGCTGAAGTGAGAGCTAACTATGGGTTGAAATGGCCTGAGTTTTAAACAATACCACAGAGCCGAGCAAAAATTGGCCAACTATTTTTTGAAGTGGATTCAGCAAGTAAGGCCTAAGGAAGTGGATAGCGAACAGTGCCATCTGTATACCTTTTGGGCTTGACAACATTGTTTCTAGCATGGGTGACCATGGGGTGTATTGAAATAGATGATTCATGGGAAGGTAAATTAGGTGCAGGTAAATCAGATATAGGAGAAGAGGATGTATGATGTACCTGTGGTTCTGTAGGACCCGTTAAGCATGTGTTGGGCGGGTTGGATGGTTCATTTGGAGGAGAGGTTCCCGAGTCTGTGGAAGGTGGTGTGAGAGGCCCACTTTGAGGAATAAATTGTATCTGCATGCTTGATGAGGACCGAGTGATGGGTTGTGAGGGTGTAGATTGAACGTGAGATAGAGGAAATAAAGACTAATAAAAAATTACATCCCTTGAAATATATAATCTTTCAGTGTCAAGATTAAGACATTTATATCCTTTATGGGGAGAACTATATCCTAAAAATAAACATTGAGACGACCGAGTTTGGAATTTGTTTGCATTGTATGGATGTAAGTTTGGCCAACAGGCACAACAAAAAGTACGTAGAAACTTGTAATCAGGATTACATTTGAAAAAAACTTTAAATGGAGATTTATTTTTGAGTGTTACAGTAGGCATGCGATTAATTAAATAGCATGTAGTAGAAAATGCATCGTCCCAGAAATGAACGGGCATGTTGGCATGAGACAATAAAGCAAGCCCAGTTTCGACAATGTGACGGTGTTTAGGCTCAATTGTACCATTTTGTTGGTGCGTGTGTGGACAAGAGACACGATGTGAAATGCCATGAGATTGAAGTAATTATGTTAAAGGGCGATATTCATCCCCCCAATCAGATTGAATTGCTTTTATTTTGAGTCCAAAGAAACATTCCACATAAGATTTGAAACGAATAAAAATACTTGTGACATCAATTTTATTATGAATTGGATACAACCACGTATATTTGCTAAATGAATCCAAAGAGGAAACATAACACTTTGAACCAGATCTAGCACAAACTGGGGTTGGTCCCCACACATCTGTAAAAACTAGTTCTAAAGGGCACGTGGTGTTGTGATTGGGAGGCAGCAAACCAAAGTGGTTTGCTTTTGGATGACAAACAAGCATGACGGAGTGGATGAATAGGACGGGAATTAAAAGGTAGCTGAAAGGAAGATAACACCTTGTGGACAACCTTCAAGGCCGAATGACTTAAACGGGAGTGCCACTGTGGGCTGGAGACATGTTCACCCATCAAAGCACACATCGATGATTTATTAGCATGTGGAAGAAAATGATACAGCCCATCCTTATTTGGGCCTCAGAACAATAGCTTTCTTGCAGCTCGGTCCTTCAAGAGAAAATAGTAAGGATGAAATTCAAATAAAGTGTCAGTATCTTTGGTGAATTTATGGACAGATAACAAAGTTTTTGAAATTTGAGGTACATGCAGAACATCATATAACTTGAAAGGAAGGTATGGAGAGGAAATATGGGTGTGACCTATGCAATGTATTGAGAGGCCTTTACCATTGCCTATTTTGCCCTGATAAGATCCAGTGCATGGTTCAACACGAAGGTTAAGATTTTCCAGATCTGAGGTAAGGTGATGTGTGGCACTGGAGTCAAGGTACCAGTTCAAATCAAGTCCATTAGACGCAGAGGAGTAGTAGGCATTCGTTGGAGAGTCAGAGTCCTATGCAATCGCTGAATGAAACCAACGATAGCAGTCAAGAACACCATGGCCTGGGTTTTGGCAAACCTGGCATATCAATCGAGAGAAGGAGCCACTGTGGGATCCACTAGAAAAGTGCCCACGGTAAGACCCATGCCCCTAGCCATGGTTGAATTTGGAGGGATAGTTGCTGATAGAGGCACGGCTGGAAGAATTTCCATGGGAATATCCACCATGACCACCTCGTTCACCACGAAAGTAGGACCCCTCGAATGCAACATTAGCACCAACAACTAAGAGATCAAGGGTCGGATGATGTTGGTCCAGCTGCAATTCATATGCAAGCAGATGACCATAAAGTGCTTCAATTGACATAGTATCGACACGTGTTTGGACAGAGGTCACATATGAATCATATTCTGGTCCATCCATAGAAGCGAGTGCAACCCTAAGTTGCTGAAATTTTTGGAAGTGATCAGCAATGGAAGAGTTACCTTTTTTGAGGTTATCTAGCTAACAGTGCACATTCATAGTGCAAGCCTTGGCTTGAGAGTTGAACTTGGTTTCCAGAATAACCATGCATCTCTGGACGTAGCACATCGCGTAACATAGGAAAGCATGTTAGGTGAAAGAGATGAATTAATTGCACCTAGGATTAGTTGCACGTGCATCTGCCAGTGTAGGAAGGCAGGATTTGGAGTAATGGTTACGACTCCATTCTCTAGAGTGTTTGACACGGTTGGATGAGAAGCGAGGATGGTACCATCAACGTAGCCATCTACGTTTCCACCTTTGAGAAGTGGAACAATCTGGGGAATCCATAGATTGTAGTTGTCATGGTCTAGGTTAAGGATATTGAAGTTATTGAAGGTAACTAAAGGTGCGGTAGGTGTATTGGTGGTGATAATGGCAGCCATTGAAGATCGTGAAAGGAGGGAAAAAAAAAATGACATGAGTCAATCACTACTCTAATACCATATAATAGATTTGAATATGCTAGATAATTACTGCCTTACCAAATACTGGTTTAAGGCTTTGTATATATAAGCAAAACAGTTGTACAAAGATATGTATGAAATACAAATTGTGTTTTATCTAAACACTACATGATAACAGAAAATCTATCTAATATTTAAACTTGAGTTGATCTTGAACTTTGAGTCATCTTGGACTTTTGGTTTATTATCCTTCTATCGTTATCCTTAGCAAATGTGGTAGCTGAATTATTTGAAGTTGAATTGGGCTTATCTTTAATAGGTTTAAATTGAGTCATGCCACGTCGAGTTTGGCCAATTTGGACTCGAATTGAGCTCAAGTACCACTACTCTAGTTCGGCTCTAGATTTACTTTCTACATTCAATCTCAGCTCGAGTATGTATCGATTACTCTTTTATACAAATCACATGCATGTTCCCTATATAAATGTAGAGACAAATCAATGGCCTTCCATTTGGCCAAAGAGGGTGTCTTGACAACCCCCACCACTTTTGTTCGCTATAGTTTATATCTTCTTTCAGCCTCCTATTATAATGAATCATTTTAAAAGAAGAAGCAAATGACACAACACCTATTTACTCGTCAACCACATGATTAAATCTTTAGAAGCAAATGACTCAAACTCAATCTCAGCATCCAAAATAATCAAAATGCATCATTAGTCACGCAATAGAGTACTTAAAATTCAATTAGAAATGAATTATGTAAGCTTGTCGACATAACAATAGTCACTCTCTTTCTCAACATTGTTGAAGGTTGTCAACCAATGTTTGCGCTTTGTATTGTTGAAAGAGTATATGCAGGTTACAATTGAGAGAGGTAATAATATTTTTGAGAAGTATCCACGCATTTGCGTTTTGGCATCCAATGTTTAAAAGTGACATAAGACCTCCCCAAGGTTTCAGACGTTGAGAAAAAAGCCCATCTGTTTATTCTGGCCATCACTTTGGACGGAAACCTAGTCATCACGCACGTGACATTTTTCAACCAAAAACTTCGAAAATGCCCTCGTGGGTAAAGTGTAAACATAAATTACTTCGGTCGGGGGGAGTGTAAACATAAATTACTTCGGGGGGCTAAAGTGAAAA
>NC_081542.1:37032462-37036343 GCF_901000735.1 Corylus avellana
CCAGTCAGCCCCGTTGCTTTCGAAGGCCTGGTCCGAGAATTTTACGCCCATCTCACATTTGATTGTACTCGGCCGGGCATCCTCTCTTCATCGGTGGCGGGCATGGATGTTGAGCTGACCACCGACGACATTGCTGCTGCTTTGCAATGTTCTCATGCTTGCCCGTCTGATATTTTGGCTCGGGATGGCTCCTCTCAGTACTCAGACCTACCGTCCGATCTTACACAGCAATATATTGTGGACGACATCTGCCGCGGCCGTTATATCGATGATCTCCGCAACTGTACAAGCAAGGTCCTGCTGCCTTCGCGACTTTGGATCGTGGATTTCATTTTGCAGCGGAATGTGTGTCCCTTTGGAAACAAAACTCAGTGGCAAGGCCCCTTCCTCGCAGCCCTCTATGCCTTTCAGAGAGGCTTTTGGATTTCCATCCCTCAGCTCATTTGGGATCAGATACACAAGTTTTGGGGCGAGGCGATTGTGCGGTGCACTCAGGGTTCGTCTTCATGGGGACTTCCCTTCCCTTTTCTCGTCACCATATCTTTCAGACCCGAGGCATTGAGGGTACACCCGCTAATGGGCCTATTTCCATCCCACATGCCGAGACGACGTCGAGAGCCCGCAACAGCTGAGGTCGTCAGGGAGGCCGATGGGCCTATACACAATGAGCCACCTGTAGCTGAGCCGGTAGACAGAGAGGGAGCGGCGGCGACCGTTACTATGAGCATGTCACAATATGAGTCCCTCCACAAAGAACTGCAGGAGCTCTGGTCTAAGCTTGCTACCCAGAGGGCGGAGGATAAGCGCCTGGTAGATGAAAAATTTGAAGCCCAGTAAGAACTGCTGCGCGTCATTTTAGCATGGTTGCCACCTGATTTAGGGGCATCTTCTTCTGCGCCACAGTGACAGGTCAGGTACTTTTATCCCTTGCACTGCTTTATTGTTTTTTTCCACACACTGAGGACATTGTGCGTTTTAAGTTGGGGGGTGTGGGCATACATGTTAGTTCTGAGCATGCAATTAATTTTCCTATTGTTATTTAAAATTCATTGATGAGCTTAATATGACAAACACATGATCACTTGATTAAGGAATTAAAATTGTGCTACTTTCATTGGCAGCATGAAATATTACTTGTTTCAATTTGATTTTCACAAGCACACTAGCATGTAGTCTGTGGGGCATAAAATCTAGAATCAATAATGTCTGGTTTCAATATTTGGAATGTAGTTGGGTAACTTATTGGGAAAATGACCTTGGCATAAATTCACAAAAAAAAAAAATGATCATTTTAAACTTTTCACCAAGTAACCGGACCTCTTGCCTCATTAAGCAGTGAGTGTTAGCGTCAAAAAGTAAGAAGTTTGGTTTGATTGATAATTTAAAAAAAAAAATTAAAAAAAAAGTAACTTAGCTTTGTAGCCTTTTTGACCTGAGTTAGTAAGTCCTTAGGAGTGTCTTTACACCTAATGCCCTAAAACTGTCTGGTTTGGGAGTCATCGGCCTAACACTCGATACAAGGGTCAATCAGATATTGCATTCTTGGGAACTACATGGTTATAAAATGTTTGTGGGTATCATTCCTGGAAAACCTTTACGAGACTTCACTCGTCCTCTAGGAAACTCCTAGGGGTTTAAAAGGCTTGTTGCATATGCTAAATGCAACTGTACATCCCACAAAAGATGGACTTATCTTTTTTTTTTTCAGTTTATTTTCTATTTTGTATTGCTAAGGGACTAGCAATATGTAAGTTGGGGGGTGTGATAAGCGTCAAATGTTGCACATTCAAGCTCCTTAATTTACATATGTTAATTCCTTAGCGTTGTTATTTGTTTGATTTTGTTTTGTTTTTGTGTTTCAGGTCTTATTTGACAAACCTTTGAAAAATTGGGCTTAAAATGGCAAAAAGCTGTGCATTCTGGATTTAGGATCGAGCGAAACCACTCCTGAGCTCGAGCGCACCTGCGCTCGAGCGTCTGCAGCCAGCGATCGAGTGCATGCCTGCACTCGTGCGCATAACATCTAGGCTCGAGCGCACTGCACTCGAGCGCACAAAACCATGGATCGAGCGCACTCGGGCATGTATTGCACGGCAGTAATCCTTTTCCAGCGTGGATTTGGTTTTCATTCTCCCAATTGGACTGGGAGACTCACCTCCGGTTTTTTTAGGGTTTCTAGGGTTTTTAGAGTTTTCCTAATCCCTATAAATAAGGCTTTAAACATTGTAAATAGACACACCACTTTCTAAAGATAAAATTTCAGTAAATTGTCTGTGAAGCTTAGAAGATCATGAGCGGCTAAACCCAATTGTGGGGTATTGATGTAACCCTTTCCAAGCACAATGGTTTGATTGTATTTAATTTCGAGTTTTTCAATTTGTGCATGTTGATTGTATAACTCTGAGGATTGCTACAATTGATTTCTGTTTTTCATATTAAATGCAATTGTTCTTTAATTCCAATTCAATATTAGTAAAATTCTTATCTTGTCTCAGAAATTATTTTACTATTATTGAACTCAAATCATTCTTATTTTCTGTGATTATAAGAATGATGGTTATACAATGGTTCTTAATTGGCATGCAATCAATAGGGTTAGATAGACCATACCTAGGAAAGACGGATCGTACTACACCCTAGTTTAGTGTAATTTAGGTAGACGATCCGTGCCAACCAAAGATGGGTTATGTTATTCCTTTGATTGTAAGAAATTATTTTCATATGTTTTCTTATTTAAGTTATAACATGCATAAAATGAATTGCTAGAATTAAATATGGTTAACCATTGATGTGCGGATCATGGTGAAATTATTTTCATATGTTTTCTTAGTTTTTAAGCAAATCAAATCAAATCTCATTTTAATTAAGTTAACTTTAATTTTTTAAATTTTGATAATTAAACCCTTGCAGTCCTTGAGGTTCAACAACCTTTCTATAGCCGTATCCTACAAAGATTCGTCCTATTGCAAGTGGTTATTTTTTTAATTGATATTTTTTGTCACAAAAATACCACATCAGCGCACAATGTTTAAAAAGTGACAAATGACCCCCACAAAGTTTCAGATGTCAACAAAAAAGCCCATCTATTTATTTTGGCCATCAATTTGGACGGAAACCAAGTCACATGCGTGGCACGTGATACTTTTCAAGTAAAAAGTTCGAAAATGCCGTCGGGGGTACATTGTACACATAAATTACTTCGAGGGGTAAAGTATTAAAAAAAAAAAAAATTATAAAAAAGAAAAAAAAAAGCTTATTTAAAATAAAAATAAAAATAAATAAAAATAAAAATAAAAATAAATAAAACTAAACTAAACTAAACTAAAACAAAAAACTCGGGTTAATTTACCTTTTTAGTACCAAGGTTCTCACTTTTTCTTTTTCTTTTTTCTCACCTAGATTACAAATCATATAATATATGGTACATGACTTATGGCAAAATACCAACTTAGTACTTTCATCACATTCTGATAGCACAAAACTAACGGACTATCACGTGTCACCCCAAAAAAAATGACACATGTCCTAAACAAATAAAAATAATTAAAAAACAATTAAAAAAGATAAACCCTAAAAAAATTTGAAAAAATTAGGCCACCCCATTTTGGCATTTGGGGGTGGTTTCGGCCAGCCTTAGACCATCCCTAGGGTGGCTAAGCCACCCCTAATAGCCAAAATGGGTGGCCCGCCCACCCCATAATTTGTTTTTAGTTTTTAAGGACTTGTGACATTTTAAAAAAATATATATTTTTAATTTTATTTTTATTTTTATTAAGGACACGTGGCACTTTTTGGGGGTGACACATGGTAGTCCGTTAGTTTGGGCTAACAGAATGTGACGGAGGTAGCAAGTTGGTCTTTTATCGTAACTCAAGTACCAT
>NC_081542.1:37036443-37037691 GCF_901000735.1 Corylus avellana
AGGGTGGAATGGATGGGTGGGGGTATGCTTGAGCGCTCCTGAAGGTGCACTCGAGCGCATTCGTGCAAGTGTGTGTCAGTGTAGAGCTGCTACGCTCGATCCCACTCAAGGTGGGCTCAGGCGTAGGCCCGTGTTATGGGATCGAGCGCTTAGTGGGTGTGCTCGAGCCCAGAGTGCCAGTGCCTCAATCAAAAAAGTAGACGGAATCCCTCAAATCGACTAATTCCATGTCTGTACCTGGCTTGAAGTTCTGGATGCAAGAACAGAGTGCCATCCTTTGGGTCCCGCAATTCAACGGCCCCATGGGGCGACACCGAGGTGACTATGAAGGGGTCGTCCCATCTGGAGCGGAGCTTCCCAGGGAAAAGCCAGAGTTTGGAATTGAAGAGCTAGACTTTCTGGTCCGGTACAAATGTCTTGGGCAAGATATGTTTGTCATGAAAAGCCTTAGTCCGCTCCTTATAAAGGCAAGCACTATCATATGCATCTCGTCGCAGCTCCTCCAACTCTGTCAACTGAAGTTTCCTGTGGGGACCAGCTGCTTGCATGTCGAAATTGAACTGCTTAATTGCCAATAGAGTCTTGTGTTCTAATTCCACTGGGAGGTGACACGCCTTGCCATATACCAGCCTATAGGGAGACATTCCAATGGGGGTTTTGTAAGCTGTGCAGTAGGCCCATAATGCATCATTGAGGTGCAAGGACCAATCCTTTCGGTCTGGCCTAACCGTCTTCTCCAGAATATGTTTAATCTCCTGGTTAGAAACTTCCACTTGGCCACTTGTTTGAGGATGGTAGGGAGTGGCTACCTTATGTGTGATGGAGTACTTGAGAAACAAGGCTTTGAAAAAACGATTGCAAAAATGTCTACCTCCATCACTGATGATGGCCTGAGGAGTACCAAATTTGCTAAAAATGTTGGCTTGGAGGAACTTCACCACAACCTTGTGATCATTGGTCTTTGTGGCAATGGCTTCTACCCACTTAGAGACATAATCCACTCCTACCAAAATGTACTCATATCCACAAGATGGTGGGAAGGGTCCCATGAAGTCGATACCCTAGACATCAAAAATCTCAACAATGAGGATGGGGTTCAATGGCATCATGTCCCTCCAAGACATAGCTCCTAGGCGTTGACATCTCTCACAAGCTCGGCAGAATTCATGGGCATCTTTGAACAAGGTGGGCCATGTAAATCCGCATTGTAGAACCTTCGCTGCTATCTTCTTGGCACTGAAATGTCCT
>NC_081542.1:37037791-37054737 GCF_901000735.1 Corylus avellana
TATATATGTCTTAATTTAGTTGTAATTAGTATTGAATTCGACATAACTTACATCGGTAATTTTTTAATAGGTACCGATTCAGAGGGAAACGAAGTTATTGAGGTGTTTACCATCCGTGACTCGCACAGGTTGCCGGGAGTCCCTGCCGGCAAGCGGATCATTATGGAGTACAATGCTGCATGCCAGCCCGTCGGCGTTAGTTCCATGAGGTTTAAACGGATGGCTGGAGATATCGTAAGGAGCTCCAATTATGTCCGAATACCGGACGATTGGACGAAGGTACCGCAGCGTACCAAAGAGGATATTTGGGACGCCTTGATGGTATGTGTTGCATATATGTTAAAACACTCATAATGTATATATGTATATATACGTTCTAAGTTGCACACATATATTTTAGTTTTTGTAATTTAATAATTTTGAACATGTGCAGGCATACTTTTTCGTCCCGCCCGAATTCAATTTGAAAGCCATAAAGAATGAAGCATTCAAGGATATGGGATCAAAGCTGCGGACTTGGAGGTACGAGCTTAAAAAATGCTGTGCAATTACGGAGGAAGATACTCCGGATACTATACGGGCAAGAGTGGGGGAAAAAACACTTGACGAGTACAATGCCGAAGACGTGGAGATCTTATTGGAGAGATGGTGTACTCGTCAGAATAAGGTAGGTCATGAGTTAAATTCTTCATTTTGTGTAGTGTCATTATATGGTTTTATTAACATGTACGAATGTCATGTAAAACGAAATTGCCTCTTTATTATGTAGTGTTGCATATAAAGAGTACTAAAACCAAATTTCCTTAGATTATTAACATATCAATATGGTAACTATGTAGGACTATGCGAACAAAATGAAGCGCTTGCGAGCATTAAATAAAGAGCCCCATTGCACCGGATCGAAGAGCTATGCCAGAGCGACAGATGAGGAGGTAAGTGTGTAATTTAACATGTAAACAACAAATCATTTGATATATTTAAAAATATTTGTATGTCCTATTTTTTCGGCAGGCCATACGTCTGGGCAAGTATCCTACTCGTGCAGAGAGTAACATCAGCACGCACACGAAGGCGGACAAAAGCTATCCGAATGAGATAGTGGAAGAAAGATGTGTATGCTACAATTTAATTCTTTGTTTATATACTTTAAAATTATCTGCAATTAACAGTTGTATGACCCACTGACCCAATAATGAATGTAACATACAGAAAAGGATGAAGGAGCTGATACCCACCGACCCTGCAGCGTCGTCTAGCATCACAGAGGGAACGGTCAAGTGGGCGCCAAACGACGCGTATGCACAGGCCCTTGGAAATAAGCCTGAATATGCCGGTAGGGTTCGGCAGCTTGGATCGGGTATTTTGCCCGTGCGGGGCTCCATACGTTCATACTATACACCTTCACAAGCAAGGTCAGAAAACACCAGCCACTCCATGATATCACAAGAAACGCTTGACAGAGCTCTTGAGGCGGAGAGGGCGAAGCACAAGGAAGAGATAGATGCATTGGTGGCCGCGAACAATGCACGTCAGGCAGCGTTTGACGCCCGATTGCGCCAGATCGAGGCAATGATGCGGTTCAGCTCTGCACCAGACGGAGCTTCCCCACATATTGCGGTGGTGCCATCGTCGATCGACGGCGAAGCAGGTACTGACATTTTTTAATGGTCAAATGTGTTTTTAGACCTTTACCTATATATATGTGAACTTCTATAACCTATATATATGTTGACTTATAACTTATGACCTTTTCAGTTATAACTTATGACCTTATAACTTATAACTTATAACTTATAACTTATGACCTATATATATGGAATTGTGTTATCTTATGACTTTTTCAGTTTTATGGAGGGGCCTACTGTTTCCTAGATTAGAGTAGCGGGGCCGAGGATCCCTCCCTGATGTATTATTTTTGAAGAAGAAATCCCTCATGTGTATTAAATCAGAAAGCATTGTTACCCATATACTAATTCTTGCGTGACTTGTCACATACAGCATTCCAATTGGGCTGCCTTAGGAGATAGAAAATAGTGGCCACCTTTTCTTGAATTAACTTGCTTGCTTCTATTTTTGATGGTCAAATGTGTTTTTAGAACTTTAGCTATATCATGTGAACTTCTAAAACCTATATATATGTCAACTTATAAATTTAGAGTATGGATATATATGTTGTAGTCATTCTCTTAATTAATGTTGTGTAATTCCTGTTGAATTTGGTTTATATATCATTGTTGGTTTGGTGGTGGATGTGGGTACGTACGAGCGTTGCTTTTGAACTGTTTTATTGGTATTATGAGATCAATATACAACTATGGTCCTTGTAGAATATTAACAATCTAGTGTATGTGATTGTGTGAGAGTATGAAATGATCAAGTATTAACTAGATGAATATCATAATTTTTTGGAAATAATATAACATGATTTGAATATATGTAAAGTCCTATGTGTTAATATCCTCAACAAATTAAAATGTTAATAAATATCTCACATAATTGCCATGGCAAAAATGAAGCGCATGAGTCTATAAATTTAACGTCAACATTGATTGCTCTGTGGAAGGTAATTTTAGTTTTTTTTTTATATGCATTTTTGGCTAATTAACTTCATCATCGTTTTACCTCTTGTTGTTATATCATTTACTGTGTTAGACTCAACAACTGAGTTGGGTGAATATTTGGACATAAATGAATTGCCCTTACATAGTCAATATTGTTTGGTGATTGTTTATTTTTATCGTTTGCAGGTGATGGAGAGGATGCTATGAATGTCAATAATCAGCATTGACCGTCTGGTTTGCCATTCATACTTGTATAAAAGTTGCTTTGTTGATGTAATTGTATTTATGATATCCCTTTTTATAACAACAGAGATAGTTTTTTGATAATTGTGGTTGGTTATTGACACTTGGTATATATATGTTATTTGGTGTGTGTTAAGATTGATGGAAAAATAGTCTGATGTGTTAACTTATTAGGATATACATGACTTATGTTATTTGTATAGATTGACGGAAAAATTGCTAGAATTATTTGCAATGATTGATGGATAAATTGTATATCAGGTTAATTGTAATCCAAAATTCGGGTATAGTTCCAAAAAAACTAAAGAAAAATATATTGGGGGGTGGAAAAAATTTAAAAAATTAACCAAATTTTCTGACGTGTTATCTATTAACACGTCAGAAATTTTCTGACGTGTCAAATTGTGACACGTCAGAAAATTTCTGGCGTGTCACAATTTGACACGTCAGAAAAATTTCTGACGTGTTGATTTATAACACGTCAGCAATTTCTGACGTGTTGAATTTGACACGTCAGAAAAAAATTTCTGACGTGTCAAATTGTGACACGTCAGAAATTTCTGACGTGTTATAAATCAACACGTCCGAAATTTTCCATTTCTGACACTTATAATATTCACGCGCGAGACACGTCAGGAACACCACGTCAGGGACGTTTTCTGACGTGTCAGACTGCCTGACACGTCAGAAACAGTACGTCAGAAAAAAATCAATTTCTTGTAGTGTAAGCTCCACAGACTATTTTACTGAATTTTTGCTCTAGAAGCGGTGTGTTTCTTCTCATTCCTTAGAGGCCTATTTATAGGGCTTAGGAGAGTCCTAGAAGCCCTAGAAACCCTGAGAAAACCGGAGAGCAGTCTCCCAGCCCAATTGGGAGACTGAAAACCAAATCCAAATCGGAGTAGGATTCGCCCAGAATTGCGTTCCTATCTTGAGGGGCGATTTTGGCATTGTGGCGCTCCGAATTAGGAAAATACTCTCTCACAATGATTTGTAGAAATTTTAGTTAGCTTTCCATTGCCGCTTCAATCACCTCAATCGGATATTTGAGCCGAAAGTTATGGCCAAAATACTGAGACATATGCAGAATCCAAATTTGAATCCAATCCGATTTTGACTCCAATTTGAGAAATTCCGAATTAATCCCTTCCTTTAAGTTTAAGTTTAATCATATCTCCTAGGTCTTCTCAAAATGTGCTTTTAAGCCCAAAATGAATGGAATTAATTGCATCTTGATTTTATAACCTGAAAACACAAAAACAAAACAAAATCAAACAAATAACAATGCTAAGGAATTAACATATGCAAATTAAGGGGCTTGAATGTGTAACATTCGGCGCTTATCAGCAAGCACTATCATATGCATCTCACCGCAGCTCCTCCAACTCTGTCAACTAAAGTTTCCTGTGGGGACCAACTGCTTGAATGTCGAAATTGAACTGCTTAATTGCCAATAGAGCCTTGTGTTCTAATTCCACTGGGAGGTGACATGCCTTGCCATATACCAGCCTATAGGGAGACATTCCAATGGGGGTTTTGTAAGTTGTGCGGTAGGCCCATAATACATCATTGAGGCGCAAGGACCAATCCTTTCGGTCTGGCCTAACCGTCTTCTCCAGAATATGTTTAATCTCCTGGTTAGAAACTTCCACTTGGCCACTTGTTTGAGGATGGTAGGGAGTGGCTACCTTATGTGTGATGGAGTACTTGAGAAACAAGGCTTTGAAAAAACGATTGCAAAAATGTCTACCTCTGTCATTGATGATGGCCTGAGGAGTACTAAATTTGTTGAAAATGTTGGCTTGGAGGAACTTCACCACAACCTTGTGATCATTGGTCTTTGTGGCAATGGCTTCTACCCACTTAGAGACATAATCCACTCCTACCAAAATGTACTCATATCCACAAGATGGTGGGAAGGGTCCCATGAAGTCAATACCCTAGACATCAAAAATCTCGACAATGTGGATGGGGTTCAATGGCATCATGTCCCTCGAAGACATAGCTCCTAGGAGTTGACATCTCTCACAAGCTCGGCAGAATTCATGGGCATCTTTGAACAAGGTGGGCCATGTAAATCCACATTGTAGAACCTTGGCTGCTGTCTTCTTGGCACTGAAATGTCCTCCACAAGCTAGAGAGTGACAGAATGTGAGAATACTAGAAAATTCACTCTCAGGGACACAGTGTCGGATGATCTGATCAGCACAATACTTGAACAACTCTGGATCTTCCCAAAAATATAATCGAACTTGCTTGAAGAAGCGGTCCTTATCTTGTTTAGACCAATGAGAAGGAATTCATCCTGTAGCTAGATAATTGACAATATCGGCATACCATGGCGGATTTCTCAGAGTGATTTCAAATAGTTGCTCATCTGGGAAAGTGTCATGAACAGGAACCGGCTGGGGTGTCTCAAATAAAATTCTTGACAGATGGTCGGCAACAACATTCTCAGTACCCTTCTTTTCCCGAATCTCAATATCAAATTCTTGCAGAAGTAGTATCCAATGGATCAATCGTGGCTTTGTTTCCTTCTTGGCAAGCAAATGTCGCAGAGCAGCATGATCAGAAAAAATGATAACCTTTGATCCCAGAAGATATGAGCGAGATTTATCCAAAGCAAAGACCACAACTAGCAATTCTTTCTCGGTGGTTGTGTAATTGACTTGAGCATCCATTAGAGTCTTGCTAGCATAATAAATGACATGAGGAACCGTGCCTACCCGTTGTCCCAAAACTGCACCCATAGCATAGTCAATCGCATCACACATGAGCAAAGACCAGTCAAGAGGCTACAGGATGGGGGCAGAAGATAACAAAGACCAAAGCTTCTAGAATGCATCGTGACATGCTTCATCATAGTGGAAAGGGGCGTCCTTAGCAAGCAAGTCACATAAGGGCCTTGAAATTTTACTGAAGTCCTTAATGAAGCGGCGATAGAATCTTGCATGCCCTAGGAAGGAACGGATCTACTTCACTGAAGTGGGCGGTGGTAAATTTTCAATGAGCTCAACTTTGGCCTGGTCCACCTCTATACCTCTTTTGGACACTATATGGCCTAAACCTATACCTTCCTGCACCATGAAGTGGCTCTTCTCCCAACTTAAAATTAGATTAGTTTCTTTGCAATGTTGAAGCACAAGTGAAAGATTATGGAGACATTTATCAGAAGAAGATCCAAAAACAGAAAAATCATCCATAAATACCTCCAAAAATTTCTCCACCATGTCGGAGAAGATAGATATCATACATCTCTGGAATGTGGCAGGTGCATTGCATAAGCCGAAGAGTATGTGTCGGTAAGCAAAGGTGCCAAATGGACAAGTGAACGTCGTCTTCTCTTAGTCTTGGGGATCAACTGCAACCTGATTATACCCGGAATAGCCATCTAGGAAGCAATAGTAGCTTTGGCCAGCAAGACGCTCCAAAATTTGATCAATGAATGAGAGCGGAAAGTGGTCCTTTCGGGTATGGGAATTGAGCTTCCGGTAGTCGATGCAAACACGCCATCCCGTAGTTGTGCGTTGTGGAACCAACTCTCCAGCAGAATTCTCAACAACGGTGATGCCGGATTTCTTTGCAACCACTTGAGTGGGGCTCACCCATTTGCTATCTGAGATAGGGTAGATGATGCCTGCATCAAGTAACTTGACTACCTCTTTCATCACTACCTCTTTCATGTTGGCATTCAACTGGCGCTGTGCCGCATGTGAGGGTCGAGCATCTTCTTCCAAATGGATCCGGTGCATATAGATAGAGGGGTCGATGCCTTTGAAATCTGCCACGGTCCATCCAATGGCCTCTTTGTACTTCTTTAACACTGCGAGCGGACTGTCTTCTTGGTCCTTTTTTAGGTCGAAAGCAATGATAACCGGCAGAGTGTTGTTAGATCCAAGAAATGCGTACTTGAGCTTTGCTGACAGGGGCTTCAACTCAAGCTTCAGTGGAGAAAGTTGAGAAGGAATAGGAGGAGTGCTCGATGTCACAGGTAGGGGCTCCTTTACTACTCTCCATCGATGGAAATTTGCACTTGCAGCTATTTCTAGCAAATCATGGACCTTTTTGATGTACTGGTCGGGGTTGAATTCTTCAAAGTCGAAGTAATTCAGGCAACCTTCCACTGGATCCTTTGTCAGGAGACTAGGTAGTGAATCTTCTACATATTCCTCAACGCTGTCCAAAAAGAAACACTCATTCTGATCAGGAGCATGCTAAAATGCAGTAAAGATATTCAACTGAACCTTCATATTGTCAAATGAGATCTCCATGACTCTAGTTCGACAATTGATACATGCATTCTCTGTGGCTAAGAAAGGATGCCCTAGGATGACAGGAACTAGCTTCTCAGGATTGGGCACGGGTTCAGTGTCAAGCACTATAAAGTCGACTGGGAAGAAACATTTATCCACCTGGATGATCACATCTTATACAATCCCTCTAAGCTTCTTAATCCAACGATCAGCTAGTTGCAGAATCACTGTGGTGGGCTTTAGCTCCCCTAGGCCGAGCTGCTGGTATACTGAATATGGAAGTAAATTCACACCAGCTCGCGGATCTAAGAGTGCCTTATCAATTTCCCTTTTTTCGATGATGCATGAAATTGTAGGAGCCCTGGGGTCCTTGAACTTCGGAGGAGTGTTGTGCCTAATCAGGGAACTCACTTGCTCAATCAGAAGGACTTTCATGGGGATGTTATTTATGGTCTTCCTCTTTTGAGTACACAAGTCTTTAAGGAACTTGACATTGGTGCGATGGCATCAAGAAGAGGGAGGTTAATTTTCACCTGTTTGAACATCTCCATCATTCCTTGTATTTTCTCTCCTTGTTTCCCAAAGTGAGACGGTGCCTTGAGACATTTTGGGAAGGGGGTTGTGGCTCATATGGAATCTCTAGAGTGGGAGCTACTGATGACGAAGCCTCATTGCTTACTTGCTTGCATTTATCATTCTACAGATTCCGTGCAACCTTCGTGTGCTCATCCTTCTTCTCCTCCACATGATTGTCAATTATTTTTTCGCTTTGCAAGGTGGTGATGGCTTGAACTTGCTGATGGTATGAAGTGCCCTTTAGGATTTACTACTAGTTGACTTGGAAGCTTTCCTTCGTCCCTTTTGTTGAGGGTGTTGGCAAGTTGTCCAACTTGAGCTTCCAGCTTGGCAATGGATTGGGAATGTGAGTTCACAATCTCCTGTTGAGACTTCACCATCTGCTTTATCTCGCCCGCCAAGTCACTCATCATTTTTAGCATCCGATCCTCAAAATTAGAATCTGAGGGAGGTGGTGCGGCCTGGTATTGCTGCTGTGAAGGCCGGTAAGTGGAATGAGGTTGATAGGGCTGCCTGTTGGATTGAGCTTGATTGTGTGGCCCTGGGGTTGGGTTGCCCAAATTTGAGTTCTTCCACGAGAAATTTGGATGATTTCTCCACTCGGGGTTGTAGGTATTGGAGTACGGATCATTACCCGGTTTGGAGAAAGCTGCATTAACTTGCTCATTAGCAATATCAGTATAATTTCCAATAACAGGGCAGTTATTTACATGATGCATAGGACTAGAACAGAATGAGCACGATTTAGGTAGTGTGTGCGTGTGAGCAGCATTAGGAGCAAAACCAGCAGTCATCCATTGGTCTAGCTTCTTGGTGATAGCCTCAACTACTTGGTTGGCAATGTTTGGGGAATGGCCTGCTTCATACAAACTCTCTGTCTTGAGTGCTTTAGGTGCTGGTGCCCTTCGTCTAGTGGAAACCTGCTGAAGAGAATTGTTACTCAAATTTTCAAACATAGACCATGCTTCATCTTTCCTTTTTAACATGAATGTTCCTCCACATGATGCATCCACCATTTTTCTATTGGACTCGGTCAGCCCATCATAGAAACACTGCACTAGCTGCCATTTTGGGACAGCGTGGTGTGGACATGATCTAAGTAAGCTCTGCAGCCTATCCCAAGTCTCATGGAAATCTTCTCCCTCATATTGGGAGAAGGTAGTGATAGCTCTCCTAGTGTCATTGGTCATTCCTATGGGAAAATACTTCTTAAGAAATTCTTGCTGCAATTGAGCCCAAGAAGTGATAGAGTTGGGTGTTAAGGACTGGAACCAATGTTTGGCTTTTTCCTTGAGGGAGAAAGGAAAAAGACGCATCCTTAGGGCATCCTCAGTGAATCTTTTCATTTTAGTGGTATCACAAATTACTTCAAAATCACTAAGGAAGTCATAAGGATTTTCAGTGCTAAGCCCTAGGAAAGAAGGTAAACTTCGTATAGTGCTGGGCTTAATTTCATAATGGGTTGCCGTAATTTCTGGCAGCAGGAGACATGTGGGTGTAGTGTAAGTGGTAGGAAGATAATGATCTTACAAAGCTATGTGGTTACCGTCACCCATGGTCTTAGTGGAATGCTCTTCTAGCAAATTAGGGGTTCTTTGGGATCTAATTTGTCTAAGAGTGCGATCAATTTCAAGGTCGCAAGAAATTAATGGAAAAGACAAAGAACGGCGACTGAGCATAAACAAAACAGAAAGAAAAGAAAAACTGAGCTAAAACAGAAAAGTAAAGCTCACAAACGGCCCTTAGATGCGCTGGGATTTTGGATGCAGGTTGCTGCTGGTGCGCTCGATCGCACGACAGGGTACGCTCGAGCGTACTGCCGTCGATGGGTGCGAGCGTAGGCATGGAGGGATCAAGTGCAGACGATGGAGTGCATACGTGCGCTCGATCACACACGACCTGCACTCGATCTCAGTCATAGAGAAGGCTGCTACGAACCTGTTTGAGAATTCTAAAAAAATAAAACTAAAAATAAAAAAAAAAAAAAAAAAACAAATTAAAGTTAGCAACGGAAAACAGAAAATTAGATTATTAGGCTAAAATTAATCCTTAAAATTTGACAATAAAACCGTTAAGCAGTCCCCGGCAAAGGGGCCAAAAATTGATGTGGTATTTTTGTGACAAAAAATATCTATTATAAAAATAACTACTCGCAATATGACGAATCTTTGTAGGATACGGCTATAGAGAGGTTATCGTACCTCAAGGACTGTAGAGGTTTAATTATCAAAATTTAAAAGATTAAAGTTAACTTAATTAAAATGCGATTTGATTTGATTTGATTTGATTTGCTTCAAAACTAAAGTGCATGAAAATAAAAAGAGTAAATATATGAGAGAGAGAGAGAAAGTAGGGTATTGATTTCACTACGATCCCCACATCAATGGTTAACCATATTTAATTCTAACAATTCATTCTATGCATGTTATAATTTAAACAAGCAAACATATGAAAATAATTTCATACAATCAATGGAATAGCATAACCCATCTTCGGTTGGCACGGATCGTCTACCTTAATTACACTAAACTAGGGTGTAATATGATCCGTCTCTCCTAGGTATGGTCCATCTAACCCTATTGATTGCATGCCAATTAAGAACCATTGTATAACCATCATTCTAATAATCACAGAAAATAAGAATGATTTGAGTTCAATAATAGTAAAATAATTTCTAAGACAAGATAAGAATTTTACTAATATTGAATTGGGATTAAAGAACAATTGCATTTAATATGAAGAACATAAATCAATTGTAGCAATCCTTAGAGTTATACAATTAACATGCATAAATTGAAAAACTAGAAATTAAATACAATCAAACCATTGTGCTCGGAAAGGGTTACATCAATACCCCACAATTGGGTTTAGCCGCTCATGATCTTCGAAGTTTCACAGACAATTTACTGAAATTTTAACTCTAGAAAGCGGTGTGTCTGTTTACAACGTTTAGAGCCCTATTTATAAGGATTAGGAAAACCCTAAAAACCCTAGAAACCCTCAGAAAACCGGAGGTTAGTCTCCTAGTGTAATTGGGAGATTGAAAACCAAATCCACACTGGAAAAGGATTGCTGCCATGCAATACATGCCCGAGTGCGCTCGATCCAAGGTTTTGTACACTCGAGCGCAGTGCGCTCGAGCCTAGCTGTTATGCGCACGAGCGCAGGCATGCGCTCGATCCCTGGCCGCAAACGCTTGAGCATAGGTGCACTCGAGCTCAGGAGTGGCTGCGCTCGATCCTAGATCCAGAATGCTCAGCTTTTTGCCCTTTTATGCCCAATTTTTCAATGGTTTGTCAAATAAGACCTGAAACACAAAAACAAAGCGAAATCAAACAAATAACAACGCTAAGGAATTAACATATGTAAATTAAGGGGCTTGAATGTGCAACATTCAACGCTTATTATGCGCCAAAACGCAAATGCGTCAATACTTTTGAGGGTAAAGTGGATTTCCCCCTTTTATTTTGGTGGCCTCTCTAAAGCGGCATTCTTCTAATGTTCTTCAAGGTGAAGCATTGGTGGCTTTGTTGGCTGCTTAGTTGGCTGTCTCCTTCGGCTATGGTAATTGTGTTCTAGAGGGTGGTTCTCCATTGGTGGTGCTTGCTGTCAACAACCCTTCCTTGATGTTGTGTCTCTATTGGTGGTCCTTTCTAAATAGCATTCTTATGATGTTCTTAAAGGTGAAGCATTGGCGGCTTTGTTGGCTATCTCCTCCAACTTTGGTAATTTTTTTTGAAGGTGATTCTCTATTGGTGGTGCTTGCTATCAACAAGCCTTCCCTTTTCTATTCCTGCTCTTTTTTCTAATTGTATTTCTCATATTAGCGTCGATTTATCCTCATTTTAAAGTTAGAATGCTTTGAAAGTGTATAGATGAGCCAATTTTTGAGCACATGTTTTATCTAAGTGAGCTACTTTCCCTTCTTGTTTTTGGAAGAATTCCTATAAGATCTTCCATTCTCTATTTCATCTGGATAAAGAGTGGGAAAAATCCTCCCCTTTAGTCTAAATATAGCTCTTGAACTTTCACATAATTGTACTATCACATGTTAAATTAAGGTTTTTAGTTAATTTTATCCTCAAACTTTTCAAAGGATTCAAAAGCCTTCTATAATGAGTTATGCTCCCGAATCATTCAAAATAAAAATAAAAATAAATAAATAAAGTTTTTTTTTTTCTTACGAGGGCTAATTCCTGGGCTGATTTTTTACTTCCACAACAAGAAGTTGTATAACAATTATATAATAGTCCACTAAATAACATTACTCTTCTATAATACCCTAGGCTGAATTTTTAATGAATCACCTTGATGGTCATATGGTCACTAAGTACCATGTAATAAATAAAAAATAATTAAATTGATGTACTTAATAATATGAAAAGTCATAAGGAAAATAATTATTGTATTAAAACTCACCCTCTAATTTCATTGTCCCAAAATATGAAAACTTACTAATGATATGTATTTTAATAAGCCAAAATAAACATCACAATTTTTCTAAGATACTCTTAGACCAAGAAGTTTGAATTTGAGTTAAAAAGAAGAGTTTAAAATTTTAAAGTAAAATTATGAGAAATTCAACCAATTACATCCTATATAGACAAAACTATGGTTAAAAATCAAACATGGAGAAGTGACCTCCCTAGCTATATAGACAAATTGGAATATGTCATTTTTTATGTGTTATGCATGCACTTGTTGTGAAGTTTGTGTCCCACATTGAGAAAATATAAAGAAAAAGAGTACTTAATATACTTAAGTGGACCCGAGCTCATTAATTTAGGCTTTTGGACTAGAAATTATGTCCTAATATGTATATTAACTTACTCTTGTATAACTTTCTTTGTGTTTCTCTCCCCAACAATTGGTATTAGAGCCAATGGTTAGCTTCTGCTTTGCTGCTACAAGTATTTTGGTTTGACTCACGTAAAAAACGTGTCATTTCTCTTGGAATACGCATGACACTCTTGTGTGAGGGGGAGTTTGGTCAATGTGGTATAGACCCACAAGTGATGGGATATTTGTTGTGCATACACTTGTGAAGTTTGTGTCTCACATTGAGAAAAAGAAAAGAAAGAAAAAGTACTTAATATAGGTAAATGGACCCAAGCCCATTAGCTTAGGCTTTTGGGCTAAAAGTGGCATCCATATATGTATATTAACTTACCCTTATTTGACTCCCTTAGTGTTTCTCTCCCTAACAACATGCATTGACAAATATGGCTGGTTCAAAAAGGATTTATGACCTTCAATTCAACCCCAATACTTTTTCCCATTTCTTTCTGTGTTTTACACACGCGCAGAGAGAGAGAGAGAGAGAGAGAGAGAGATATGCTCAACAAATGTCAACATTATTTTATACTCCAACTCCATTAAAGGAGAGTTACATATGCAACCTTTTATTTTAATATTGTTATGATGAAATGAGGAAAACTAGCAAAGGAATCATAATAGTTTCATAAGTTTCTATCAGAACTTTTTCTGAAGAGCTTCAATAAAATTCATGTCAAGTTGGAAGGCCTTGGCAAGAACATTAGCATTGATGGGAGGATTAGATCCGAAAATAGCATTTACAATCGTGGTGGCACGTGCATTTTGGCTGCTCAAACCAGCGAAGGCAATAGCATTAGTCTTTCCCGCATTGAACTGAACGTGAATGAGATCAATTGGGAATACAAAGACGTCTCCCTTCTTTAGTATTTTGGTGAAAAGTCGATTCTCTGGGTTGGATGTGACAAAACCAACTAACAGAGTACCTTCTACGACTACCAGAATCTCTGTGGCACGAGGGTGAGTGTGAACGGCATTTTGGCCATATGGTGCATAGTTAATACAAACCAAAGATATGCCTAGAGTGTTGAGGCCTAGGATTTGGTCCACATTCGTAGTAGTGACATTCGACCCAACTTGATTCTCTGTATTTTTAGGAATTTGGAGCCCAGATTAATTGAAATCATTGGCCTTGGTATCCTTCAAATCCTTGCAGAATTTTCCATTCACAAACACTGCAGGAAACAATAGATTGTAAGATAGCATACAAGAGTAAGAAATCAATAAAGATATACAGTAATGCTTGTAAGCAGAAAGGAATGAAAATAATTATATATATACCAGCAGACTTGTGGTCATCAATTGCAACACAAATGTCCTGAAGAGGGCTGGGATCGAAGGTAGAGACAAGGGAGAATGCAAGGGACAAGAGAGCCACAATTGCAAGGAAATGGACTCCTTTTATCATATCTAAATAAGCTCTATGTGTAACTTGGTGATGGGTGATAAAATATTGAATGGGAAACATGTGCATTATAGATAATTGCTACGGAAATTATCATTGGTTCTGCTACAGAAAGTCTTGAGTGGTTATGGATATTTAATATTACAAGGACCAAGTTCTTCAACAACTAATGCAGACTTTTTAACCACGTTTCGATTTCTTCTTCTGATTCTGATGGCTATCGATCAATGCCTTAACATATTTGTAAAGAAGCTTTGGTCTTCAAATCTAGGTTGCTGAAGATGTCAACTGATCAACCGGTCTTGTTTATGATCGAAATCGTATTTCTCTTCAAAAGTCTTCTCGACCTTCCCACAAAAATCCATTTGCAAAAACACTGTTTTAGTTGGATCTGCTTTGATGGAGAAGCTTGCTTGCGTTGTCATCTGGTATTGAGGTCTCAGAATATTTCTCCTCGATAAATAAAGACTGCATGTGCTTTAATAATGCCTCGTTTTCTCCTATCCATCCAGGACCAAACTTGAGTCCGACGGGCAAAACTCTTTCAATTTTCTTTGAAGCAATCTTCCAAACTACAGGCCTAAGATTTGCTTCAAATCGCGTGATGCTTCTCGCATTACCATGGTCGAGCCACCCCAAAACCTTTGGGGGTGGTTTCAGCCACCTCTTTTTGACCATTAGGGGTGGCCGAACTACCCCCAATGGCCTTGGGGGTTTGGGCACAACATTCCAACCTCAGCTACCCCCAATGGCCAAAGTGGGGGTGGCCGGTCACCATTGTGGGCCAATATAGGGTAGCCAGGCCATCCTATTATTTACTTTTTAATTTATTTTTAGGATTTATTTATTTGTTTATTTTTTTAATTATTTTTAGGACATGTGGCATTACGTTATGACTTGTGGCAGTCTGTTAGTTTGGGCTGACGGATGTACTAAATTTGTCTTTACCTATAAGTCAGGTATCATCTATGATATGATTTGAAACCTATGTATGAAAAAAATAAAAAAAGTGAAAACCTAAGTACTAAAAAGGTAATTAACCCTAATTTTATTCTCAAACTTTTCAAACAATGCAAAAGCCTTCTATAAAACCCGAGGGCAATGTTTTTGACATGTTTGCACAAGGGGAGGGAAAGGGGGTAGGGGGTTTCAAACTAGTGACCTCTGGTTCATAAGGGGTGGTCTCCAGCCGATTGAGCGTTCCTTTAGAAATATGAAGCTAAATTTTTAATGGGAAGTGAATCACTTGATGATCACATGGTAACTAACCCTCTAATTTCATTGTCCAAAATGTGAAAACTTAGGAGTTAATGAAAGGTATTTTAATAGTGGAATGCTAGACTTACAAACAAGATTTTACAAACAAACTTTTAGAACAGGATGCGGCACAACATAATTGGAAATGAGATAAATTCAAGTTTTGAGAAACCCAATCATATTGTGCCACGTCATGTTGTAAAAGTTTTTTTGTAAAATTTGTTTGCAAGCATAGCATTTTTCATTTTAATAACCAAAATAAACATCACAATTTCTCTAAAACTCCCTTAGAATAAGAAGTCTGAATTCAAGTTAAAAAGATGAGTTTAAACATATACAGTAATATTATGATAAATTAAACCAAATTCCATCCTATATAGGCAAGTTATGGTTAAAATCCCACATAGACAAGTTGGAATTTGTCCATTTTTATATGCTTGACAAATATGGCTGGTTCAAAAAGGAGTTACGTCCTTTAATTCAACCCCAATACTTTCTTACTGTGTTACACACACACACACACACACACGCAAAGAGAGATATGATCAGCAAATGTCAACATTATTTTATACTCCAACTCCCCTAAAGGAGCATTACATACGCAACCTTTTATTTTAAAATTGTAATGATGGAATGAGGAAAACGGGAAAAGGGTTCATAATAGTTTTATAAGTTTCTCTAATTATCCCATCAGAACTTCTTCTGAAGATCTTTAATAATATTCTTGTCAAGTTGGAAAGCTTTGGCGAGAACATCAGAGTTGATGGGAAGATTAGATCCGAAAACAGCATTTGCTATCGTGATGACTCCTGCATTTTGGCTGCTCAAACCAGCAAAGGCTACGGCATTAGTCTTTCCCGCATTGAACTGAAAGTGAATGAGACCAATTGGGAACACAAATACATCTCCCTTCTTTAGAACTTTGGTGAAAAGACGATTCTCTGGGTTGGATGTGACAAAACCAACTAGCAGAGTACCTTCTACGACTACCAGAATCTCAGTCGCACGAGGGTGAGTGTGAGGAGGATTTTGTCCATATGGTGCATAGTCAATGCGAACCAAAGATATGCCTAGAGTGTTGAGGCCTGGGATTTGGTCCACATTCACAGTAGTGACATTTGACCCAACTCGATTGTCTGTATTTCCAGGAATTTGGAGCCCAGAGAAGTAGAAATCATCGGCCTTGGTATCCTTCAAATCCTTGCAGAATTTCCCATTCACAAACACTGCAGGAAACAATGGATTGCAATAATAAGAAACCAATAAAGATATATAATAATGCTTGTAAGCAGAAAGTAATGAACATAATTATAAATACCAGCAGATTTGGGGTCATCAATTGCAACACAAATGTCTTGAAGAGGGCTGGGATCGAAGGCAGAGACAAAGGAGGATGCAAGTGACAAGAGAGCAACAATTGCAAGGAAATGGACTCCTTTCATCATATCTAAATAAGCTTTGTGTGTAACTTGGTGATGGGTGATAAAATATTGAATGGGAAACATGTGTATTTATAGATAACTGCTATGGAAATGGTCATTGGTTCTGCTACACAAAGTCTTGAGTGGTTATGGATATTTAATATTACAAGTACCAAGTTCTTCAACAACTAACGCAGAATTTGAGCCTCCGTGGGTTTCTTCTTCTCATGCTTTCTCTTTGTTCTTATTTGATTACTTCTTCTCATGCTTTCTCTTTGTTCTTATTTGATTACTTCTTCTCATGCCACTTCAACGCCATAACATATTTAAAGGTTGTTTGGTCAATAAACAACGGAAGCACTCAAATCTAGATTGCTTAAGATGTCAAATGAGACAG
>NC_081542.1:37054837-37059509 GCF_901000735.1 Corylus avellana
CTGAAATGTCCTCCACAAGCTAGAGAGTGACAGAATGTGAGAATACTAGAAAAATCACTCTCAGGGACACAGCGTCGGATGATCTGATCAACACAATACTTGAACAACTCCGGATCTTCCCAAAAATAGAATCAAACTTGCTTAAAGAAGCGGTCCTTATCTTGTTTAGACCAATGAGAAGGAATTCATCCTGTAGCTAGATAATTGACAATATCGGCATACCATGGCGGATTTCTCGGAGTGATTTCAAATAGTTGCTCATCTGGGAAAGTGTCATGAACAGGAACCGGCTGGGGTGTCTCAAATAAAATTCTTGGCAGATGGTCGGCAACAACATTCTCAGTACCCTTCTTATCCCGAATCTCAATATCAAATTCTTGCAGAAGTAGTATCCAGTGGATCAATCGTGGCTTTGTTTCCTTCTTGGCCAGCAAATGTCGTAGAGCAGCATGATCAAAAAAAATGAAAACCTTTGATCCCAGAAGATATGAGCGAAATTTATCCGAAGCAAAGACCACAGCTAGCAATTCTTTCTCGGTGGTTGTGTAATTGACTTGAGCATCCATTAGAGTCTTGCTAGCATAATAAATGACATGAAGAGCTGTGCCTACCCGTTGTCCCAAAACTGCACCCACAGCATAGTCAGTCGCATCACACATGATTTCAAATGGCAAAGACTAGTCAAGAGGCTACAGGATGGGGGCAGAAGATAACAAGGGCCGAAGCTTCTAGAATGCATCGTGACATGCTTCATCATAGTGGAAAGGGGCGTCCTTAGCAAGCAAGTCACATAAGGGCCTTGAAATTTTACTGAAGTCCTTAATGAAGCGGCGATAGAATCCTGCATGCCCTAGGAAGGAACGTATCTACTTCACTAAAGTGGGCGGTGGTAAATTTTCAATAAGCTCAACTTTGGCCTGGTCCACCTCAATACCTCTTTTGGACACTATATGGCCTAAAACTATACCTTCCTGCACCATGAAGTGGCTCTTCTCCCAACTTAAAATCAGATTAGTTTCTTTGCAATGTTGAAGCACAAGTGAAAGATTATGGAGACATTTATTAGAAAAAGATCCAAAAATAGAAAAATCATCCATAAATACCTCCAAAAATCTCTCCACCATGTCGAAGAAGATAGACATCATACATCTCTGGAATGTGGCAGGTGCCTTGCATAAGCCGAAGAGCATGCGTCGGTAAGCAAACGTGCCGAATGGACAGGTGAACGTCGTCTTCTCTTAGTCTTGGGGATCAACTGCAACCTGATTATACCCGGAATAGCCATCTAGGAAGCAATAGTAGCTTTGGCCAGCAAGACGCTCCAAAATTTGATCAATGAATGAGAGCGGAAAGTGGTCCTTCCGAGTATGGGAATTGAGCTTCCAGTAGTCGGTGCAAACACGCCATCCCGTAGTTGTGCGTTGTGGAACCAACTCTCCAGCAGAATTCTCAACAACGGTGATGCCGGATTTCTTTGCAACCACTTGAGTGGGGTTCACCCATTTGCTATCTGAGATAGGGTAGATGATGCCTGCATCAAGTAACTTGACTACCTCTTTCATCACTACCTCTTTCATGTTGGCATTCAACTGGCGCTATGCCGCATGGGAGGGTCGAGCATCTTGTTCCAAATGGATCTGGTGCATATAAATAGAGGGGTCGATGCCTTTCAAATCTGCCACGGTCCATCCAATGGCCTCTTTGTACTTCTTTAACACTGCGAGCTGACTGTCTTCTTAGTCCTTTTTTAGGTCGAAAGCAATGATAACCGGCAGAGTGTTGTTAGATCCAAGAAATGCATACTTGAGCTTTGCTGACAGGGGCTTCAACTCAAGCTTCAATGGAGAAAGTTGAGAAGGAATAGGAGGAGTGCTCGATGTCACAGGTAGGGGCTCCTTTACTACTCTCCATGGATGGAAATTTGCACTTGCGGCTGTTTCTAGCAAATCATGGACCTCTTTGATGTACTGGTCGGGGTTGAATTCTTTAAAGTCGAAGTAATTCAGGCAGGCTTCCACTGGATCCTTTGTCAGGAGACTAGGTAGTGAATCTTTTACATATTCCTCAATGCTGTCCAAAAAGAAACACTCATTCTGATCAGGAGCATGCTAAAATGCAGTAAAGATATTCAATCGAACCTTGATATTGTCAAATGAGATCTCCATGAATCTAGTTTGACAATTGATACATGCATTCGCTGTGGCTAAGAAAGGATGCCCAAGGATGACAGGAACCAGCTTCTCAGGATTGGGCACGGGCTCGGTGTCAAGCACTGTAAAGTCGACTGGGAAGAAACATTTATCCACCTGGATGATCACATCTTCTACAATCCCTCTAGGCTTCTTAATCCAACGATCAGCTAGTTGCAGAATCAATGTGGTGGGCTTTAGCTCCCATAGGCCGAGCTGCTAGTATACTGAATATGGAAGTAAATTCACACCAGCTCGCAGATCTAAGAGTGCCTTATCAATTTCCCTTTTTTCGATGATGCATGAAATTGTAGGAGCCCTGGGGTCCTTGAACTTCGTAGGAGTGTTGTGCCTAATCAGGGAACTCACTTGCTCAATCAGAAGGACTTTCATGGGGATGTTATTTATGGTCTTCCTCTTTTGAGTACACAAGTCTTTAAGGAACTTGGCATAGGCAGGCACTTGTGCGATGGCATCAAGAAGAGGGAGGTTGATTTTCACCTGTTTGAACATCTCCATCATTCCTTGTATTTTCTCTCCTTGTTTCCCAAAGTGAGACGGTGCCTTGAGACGTTTTAGGAAGGGGGCCGTGGCTCATATGGAATCTCTGGAGTGGGAGCTACTGATGACGAAGCCTCATTGCTTACTTGCTTGCATTTATCATTCTGCAGATTCCGTGCAACCTCTGTGTGCTCATCCTTCTTCTCCTCGACATGATTGTCAATTATTTTTGCGCTTCGCAAGGTGGTGATGGCTTGAACTTGTTGATGGTATGAAGTGCCCTCATCTACCATGTAGTGCCCTTTAGGATTTACGACTAGTTGACTTGGAAGCTTTCCTTCATCCCTTTTGTTGAGGGTGTTGGCAAGTTGTCCGACTTGAGCTTCCAGCTTGGCAATGGATTGGGAATGTGAGTTCACAATCTCCTGTTGAGACTTCACCATCTACTTTATCTCGCCTGCCAGCTCACTCATCATTTTTAGCATCCGATCCTCAAAATTAGAATCTGAGGGAGGTGGTGCGGCCTGGTATTGCTGTTGTGGAGGCCGGTAAGTGGAATGAGGTTGATAGGGCTGCCAGTTGGATTGAGCTTGATTGTGTGGCCCTGGGGTTGGGTTGCCCGAATTTGAGTTCTTCCATGAGAAATTTGGATGATTTCTCCACCCGGGGTTGTAGGTATTGGAGTACGGATCATTACCCGGTTTGGAGAAAGCTGCATTAACCTGCTCATTAGCAATATCAGTATAATTTCCAGTAACATGGCAGTTATTTACATGATGCATAGGACTAGAACAGAATGAGCACGATTCAGGTAGTGTGTGCGTGTGAGCAGCATTAGGAATCAAAACCAGCAGTCATCCATTGGTCTAGCTTCTTGGTGATAGCCTCAACTACTTGGTTGGCCATGTTTGGGGAATGACCTACTTCATACAAACTCTCTGTCTTGAGTGCTTTAGGTGCTGGTGCCTTTCGTCTGGTGGAAACCTGCTGAAGAGAATTGTTACCCAAATTTTCAAACATAGACCATGCTTCATCTTCGCTTTTTAACATGAATGTTCCTCCACATGATGCATCCACCATTTTTCTATTGGACTCGGTCAGGCCATCATAGAAACACTGCACTAGCTGCCATTTCAGGACAGTGTGGTGTGGACATGATCTAAGTAAGCTCTGCAGCCTATCCCAAGTCTCATGGAAATCTTCTCCCTCATATTGCGAGAAGGTAGTGATAGCTCTCCTAGTGTCATTGGTCATTCCTATGGGAAAATACTTCTTAAGAAATTCTTGCTGCAATTGAGCCCAAGAAGTGATAGAGTTGGGTGTTAAGGACTGGAACCAATGTTTGGCTTTTTCCTTGAGGGAGAAAGGAAAAAGATGCATCCTTAGGGCATCCTCAGTGAATCCATTCATTTTAGTGGTATCACAAATTACTTCAAAATCACTGAGGAAGTCATAAGGATTTTCAGTGCTAAGCCCTAGGAAAGAAGGTATACTTCGTATAGTGCTGGGCTTAATTTCATACTGGGTTGCCGTAATTTCCGGCAGCCGGAGACATGTGGGAGTAGTGTAAGTGGTAGGAAGATAATCATCTTGCAAAGCTACGTGGTTACCGTCTCCCATGGTCTCAGTGGAACGCTCTTCTAGCAAATTAGGGGTTCTTTGGGATCTAATTTGTCTAAGAGTGCGTTCAATTTCAAGGTCGCAAGAAATTAATGGAAAAGACAAAGAACGGCGACCGAGCATAAACAAAACAGAAAGAAAAGAAAAAATGAGCTAAAATAGAAAAGTAAAGCTCACAAACGGCCCTTAGATGCGCTGGGATTTTGGATGCAGGTTGCTGTTGGTGTGCTCGATCGCACGACAGGGTACGCTAGAGCGTACTGCCGTCGATGGGTGCCAGGTAGGCGTAAAGGGATCAAGCGCAGACGATGGAGTGCATACGTGCGCTCGATCACACACAACCTGCGCTCGATCTCAGTCAT
>NC_081542.1:37059529-37076733 GCF_901000735.1 Corylus avellana
TGGGATTTTGGATGGTGCGAGCGTAGGCATGGAGGGATCAAGTGCAGACGATGGAGTGCATACGTGCGCTCGATCACACACGACCTGCACTCGATCTCAGTCATAGAGAAGGCTGCTACGAACCTGTTTGAGAATTCTAAAAAAATAAAACTAAAAATAAAAAAAAAAAAAAAAAACAAATTAAAGTTAGCAACGGAAAACAGAAAATTAGATTATTAGGCTAAAATTAATCCTTAAAATTTGACAATAAAACCGTTAAGCAGTCCCCGGCAAAGGGGCCAAAAATTGATGTGGTATTTTTGTGACAAAAAATATCTATTATAAAAATAACTACTCGCAATATGACGAATCTTTGTAGGATACGGCTATAGAGAGGTTATCGTACCTCAAGGACTGTAGAGGTTTAATTATCAAAATTTAAAAGATTAAAGTTAACTTAATTAAAATGCGATTTGATTTGATTTGATTTGATTTGCTTCAAAACTAAAGTGCATGAAAATAAAAAGAGTAAATATATGAGAGAGAGAGAGAAAGTAGGGTATTGATTTCACTACGATCCCCACATCAATGGTTAACCATATTTAATTCTAACAATTCATTCTATGCATGTTATAATTTAAACAAGCAAACATATGAAAATAATTTCATACAATCAATGGAATAGCATAACCCATCTTCGGTTGGCACGGATCGTCTACCTTAATTACACTAAACTAGGGTGTAATATGATCCGTCTCTCCTAGGTATGGTCCATCTAACCCTATTGATTGCATGCCAATTAAGAACCATTGTATAACCATCATTCTAATAATCACAGAAAATAAGAATGATTTGAGTTCAATAATAGTAAAATAATTTCTAAGACAAGATAAGAATTTTACTAATATTGAATTGGGATTAAAGAACAATTGCATTTAATATGAAGAACATAAATCAATTGTAGCAATCCTTAGAGTTATACAATTAACATGCATAAATTGAAAAACTAGAAATTAAATACAATCAAACCATTGTGCTCGGAAAGGGTTACATCAATACCCCACAATTGGGTTTAGCCGCTCATGATCTTCGAAGTTTCACAGACAATTTACTGAAATTTTAACTCTAGAAAGCGGTGTGTCTGTTTACAACGTTTAGAGCCTTATTTATAAGGATTAGGAAAACCCTAAAAACCCTAGAAACCCTCAGAAAACCGGAGGTTAGTCTCCTAGTGTAATTGGGAGATTGAAAACCAAATCCACACTGGAAAAGGATTGCTGCCATGCAATACATGCCCGAGTGCGCTCGATCCAAGGTTTTGTACACTCGAGCGCAGTGCGCTCGAGCCTAGCTGTTATGCGCACGAGCGCAGGCATGCGCTCGATCCCTGGCCGCAAACGCTTGAGCATAGGTGCACTCGAGCTCAGGAGTGGCTGCGCTCGATCCTAGATCCAGAATGCTCAGCTTTTTGCCCTTTTATGCCCAATTTTTCAATGGTTTGTCAAATAAGACCTGAAACACAAAAACAAAGCGAAATCAAACAAATAACAACGCTAAGGAATTAACATATGTAAATTAAGGGGCTTGAATGTGCAACATTCAACGCTTATTATGCGCCAAAACGCAAATGCGTCAATACTTTTGAGGGTAAAGTGGATTTCCCCCTTTTATTTTGGTGGACTCTCTAAAGCGGCATTCTTCTAATGTTCTTCAAGGTGAAGCATTGGTGGCTTTGTTGGCTGCTTAGTTGGCTGTCTCCTTCAGCTATGGCAATTGTGTTCTGGAGGGTGGTTCTCCATTGGTGGTGCTTGCTGTCAACAACCCTTCCTTGATGTTGTGTGTCTATTGGTGTTGCTTTCTAAATAGCATTCTTATGATGTTCTTAAAGGTGAAGCATTGGTGGCTTTGTTGGCTGTTTCGTTGGCTGTCTCCTCCAACTTTGGTAATTTTTTTTGAAGGGTGATTCTCTATTGGTGGAGCTTGCTATCAACAAGCCTTCCCTTTTCTATTCCTGCTCTTTTTTCTAATTGTATTTCTCATATTAGCGCCGATTTATCCTCATTTTAAAGTTAGAATGCTTTGAAAGTGTATAGATGAGCCAATTTTTGAGCACATGTTTTATCTAAGTGAGCTACTTTCCCTTCTTGTTTTTGGAAGCATTCTTATAAGATCTTCCATTCTCTATTTCATTTGGATAAAGAGTGGGAAAAATCCTCCCCTTTAGCCTAAATATAACTCTTGAACTTTCACATAATTGTACTATCACATGTTAAATTAAGGTTTTTAGTTAATTTTATCCTCAAACTTTTCAAAGGATTCAAAAGCCTTCTATAATGAGTTATGCTCCCGAATCATTCAAAATAAAAATAAATAAAAAAAGTTTTTTTTTTTATTTCTTACGAGGGCTAATTCCTGGGCTGATTTTTTACTTCCACAACAAGAAGTTGTATAACAATTATGTAATAGTCCACTAAATAACATTACTCTTCTATAATACCCTAGGCTGAATTTTTAATGAATCACCTTGATGGTCATATGGTCACTAAGTACCATGTAATAAATAAGAAATAATTAAATTGATGTACTTAATAATATGAAAAGTCAGAAGGAAAATAATTATTGTATTAAAACTCACCCTCTAATTTCATTGTCCCAAAATATGAAAACTTACTAATGATATGTATTTTAATAAGCCAAAATAAACATCACAATTTTTCTAAGATACTCTTAGACCAAGAAGTTTGAATTTGAGTTAAAAAGAAGAGTTTAAAATTTTAAAGTAAAATTATGAGAAATTCAACCAATTACATCCTATATAGACAAAACTATGGTTAAAAATCAAACATGGAGAAGTGACCTCCCTAGCTATATAGACAAATTGGAATATGTCATTTTTTATGTGTTATGCATGCACTTGTTGTGAAGTTTGTGTCCCACATTGAGAAAATATAAAGAAAAAGAGTACTTAATATACTTAAGTGGACCCGAGCTCATTAATTTAGGCTTTTGGACTAGAAATTATGTCCTAATATGTATATTAACTTACTCTTGTATAACTTTCTTTGTGTTTCTCTCCCCAACAATTGGTATTAGAGCCAATGGTTAGCTTCTGCTTTGCTGCTACAAGTATTTTGGTTTGACTCACGTAAAAAACGTGTCATTTCTCTTGGAATACGCATGACACTCTTGTGTGAGGGGGAGTTTGGTCAATGTGGTATAGACCCACAAGTGATGGGATATTTGTTGTGCATACACTTGTGAAGTTTGTGTCTCACATTGAGAAAAAGAAAAGAAAGAAAAAGTACTTAATATAGGTAAATGGACCCAAGCCCATTAGCTTAGGCTTTTGGGCTAAAAGTGGCATCCATATATGTATATTAACTTACCCTTATTTGACTCCCTTAGTATTTCTCTCCCTAACAACATGCATTGACAAATATGGCTGGTTCAAAAAGGATTTATGACCTTCAATTCAACCCCAATACTTTTTCCCATTTCTTTCTGTGTTTTACACACGCGCAGAGAGAGAGAGAGAGAGAGAGAGAGAGATATGCTCAACAAATGTCAACATTATTTTATACTCCAACTCCATTAAAGGAGAGTTACATATGCAACCTTTTATTTTAATATTGTTATGATGAAATGAGGAAAACTAGCAAAGGAATCATAATAGTTTCATAAGTTTCTATCAGAACTTTTTCTGAAGAGCTTCAATAAAATTCATGTCAAGTTGGAAGGCCTTGGCAAGAACATTAGCATTGATGGGAGGATTAGATCCGAAAATAGCATTTACAATCGTGATGGCACCTGCATTTTGACTGCTCGAACCAGCGAAGGCTACAACATTAGTCTCTCCCGCATTGAACTGAACATGAATGAGATCAATTGGGAATACAAAGACATCTCCCTTCTTTCGTATTTTGGTGAAAAGTCGATTCTTTGGGTTGGATGTGACAAAACCAACTAACAGAGTACCTTCTACGACTACCAGAATCTCTGTGGCACGAGGGTGAGTGTGAACGGCATTTTGGCCATATGGTGCATAGTTAATACGAACCAAAGATATGCCTATAGTGTTGAGGCCTAGGATTTGGTCCACATTCATAGTAGTGACATTCGACCCAACTTGATTCTCTGTATTTTTAGGAATTTGGAGCCCAGATTAATAGAAATCATTGGCCTTGGTATCCTTCAAATCCTTGCAGAGTTTTCCATTCACAAACATTGCAGGAAACAATAGATTGTAAGATAGCATACAAGAGTAAGAAATCAATAAAGATATACAGTAATGCTTGTAAGCAGAAAGGAATGAAAATAATTATATATATA
Source organism: Corylus avellana (assembly GCF_901000735.1). Lineage (NCBI taxonomy): Eukaryota > Viridiplantae > Streptophyta > Magnoliopsida > Fagales > Betulaceae > Corylus > Corylus avellana. Next base: position 37,063,838 of record NC_081542.1, read on the forward strand.
CCAGCAGACCTGTGGTCATCAATTGCAACACAAATGTCCTGAAGAGGGCTGGGATCGAAGGTAGAGACAAGGGAGAATGCAAGGGACAAGAGAGCCACAATTGCAAGGAAATGGACTCCTTTTATCATATCTAAATAAGCTCTGTGTGTAAGTTGGTGATGGGTGATAAAATATTGAATGGGAAACATGTGCATTATAGATAATTGCTACGGAAATTGTCATTGGTTCTGCTACAGAAAGTCTTGAGTGGTTATGGATATTTAATATTACAAGGACCAAGTTCTTCAACAACTAATGCAGACTTTTTAACCACGTTTCGATTTCTTGTTCTGATACTGATGGCTATCGATCAATGCCTTAACATATTTGTAAAGAAGCTTTGGTCTTCAAATCTAGGTTGCTGAAGATGTCAACTGATCAACCGGTCTTGTTTATGATCGAAATCGTATTTCTCTTCAAAAGTCTTCTCGACCTTCCCACAAAAATCCATTTGCAAAAACACTGTTAATAAAGTCGGATCTGCTTTGATGGAGAAGCTTGCTTGCATTGTCATCTGGTATTGAGGTCTCAGAATATTTCTCCTCGATAAATAAAGACTGCATGTGCTTTAATAATGCCTCGTTTTCTCCTATCCATCCAGGACCAAACTTGAGTCCGACGGGCAAAACTCTTTCAAATTTCTTTGAAGCAATCTTCCAAACTACAGGCCTAAGATCTGCTTCAAATCGCGTGATGCTTCTCGCATTACCATGGTCGAGCCACCCCAAAACCTTTGGGGGTGGTTTCGGCCACCTCTTTTTGACCATTAGGGGTGGCCGAACTACCCCCAATGGCCTTGGGGGTTTGGGCACAACATTGCAGCCTCAGCTACCCCCAATGGCCAAAGTGGGGGTGGCCGGTCACCATTGTGGGCCAATATAGGGTAGCCAGGCCATCCTATTATTTACTTTTTAATTTATTTTTAGGATTTATTTATTTGTTTATTTTTTTAATTATTTTTAGGACATGTGGCACTACGTTATGACTTGTGGCAATCTATTAGTTTGGGCTGACGGATGTACTAAATTTGTCTTTACCTATAAGTCAGGTATCATCTATGATATGATTTGAAACCTAGGTAAGAAAAAAATAAAAAAAGTGAAAACCTAAGTACTAAAAAGGTAATTAACCCTAATTTTATTCTCAAACTTTTCAAACGATGCAAAAGCCTTCTATAAAACCCGAGGGCAATGTTTTTCACAAGTTTGCACAAGGGGAGAGATAACGGGTAGGGGGTTTCAAACTAGTGACCTCTGGTTCATAAAGGGTGGTCTCCAGCCGATTGAGCGATCCTTTAGAAATATGAAGCTAAATTTTTAATGGGAAGTGAATCACTTGATGATCACATGGTAACTAACCCTCTAATTTCATTGTCCAAAATGTGAAAACTTAGGAGTTAATGAAACGTATTTTAATAGAGGAATGCTAGACTTACAAACAAGATTTTACAAACACACTTTTAGAACAGGATGTGGCACAACATAATTGGAAATGAGATAAATTCAAGTTTTGAGAAACCTAATCATATTATGCCACGTCATGTTGTAAAAGTTTTTTTGTAAAATTTGTTTGCAAGCATAGCATTTTTCATTTTAATAACCAAAATAAACATCACAATTTCTCTAAAACTCCCTTAGAATAAGAAGTCTGAATTCAAGTTAAAAAGATGAGTTTAAACTTATACAGTAATATTATGATAAATTAAACCAAATTCCATCCTATATAGGCAAGTTATGGTTAAAATCCCACATAGACAAGTTGGAATTTGTCCATTTTTATATGCTTGACAAATATGGCTGGTTCAAAAAGGAGTTACGTCCTTTAATTCAACCCCAATACTTTCTTACTGTGTTACACACACACACACACGCAAAGAGAGAGATATGATCAGCAAACGTCAACATTATTTTATACTCCAACTCCCCTAAGGGAGCGTTACATACGCAACCTTTTATTTTAAAATTGTAATGATGGAATGAGGAAAACGGGAAAAGGGTTCATAATAGTTTTATAAGTTTCTCTAATTATCCCATCAGAACTTCTTCTGAAGATCTTTAATAATATTCTTGTCAAGTTGGAAAGCTTTGGCGAGAACATCAGAGTTGATGGGAAGATTAGATCCGAAAACAGCATTTGCTATCGTGATGACTCCTGCATTTTGGCTGCTCAAACCAGCAAAGGCTACGGCATTAGTCTTTCCCGCATTGAACTGAAAGTGAATGAGACCAATTGGGAACACAAATACATCTCCCTTCTTTAGAACTTTGGTGAAAAGACGATTCTCTGGGTTGGATGTGACAAAACCAACTAGCAGAGTACCTTCTACGACTACCAGAATCTCAGTCGCACGAGGGTGAGTGTGAGGAGGATTTTGTCCATATGGTGCATAGTCAATGCGAACCAAAGATATGCCTAGAGTGTTGAGGCCTGGGATTTGGTCCACATTCACAGTAGTGACATTTGACCCAACTCGATTGTCTGTATTTCCAGGAATTTGGAGCCCAGAGAAGTAGAAATCATCGGCCTTGGTATCCTTCAAATCCTTGCAGAATTTCCCATTCACAAACACTGCAGGAAACAATGGATTGCAATAGTAAGAAACCAATAAAGATATATAATAATGCTTGTAAGCAGAAAGTAATGACCATAATTATAAATACCAGCAGATTTGGGGTCATCAATTGCAACACAAATGTCTTGAAGAGGGCTGGGATCGAAGGCAGAGACAAAGGAGGATGCAAGTGACAAGAGAGCAACAATTGCAAGGAAATGGACTCCTTTCATCATATCTAAATAAGCTTTGTGTGTAACTTGGTGATGGGTGATAAAATATTGAATGGGAAACATGTGTATTTATAGATAACTGCTATGGAAATGGTCATTGGTTCTGCTACACAAAGTCTTGAGTGGTTATGGATATTTAAGATTACAAGTACCAAGTTCTTCAACAACTAACGCAGAATTTGAGCCTCCGTGGGTTTCTTCTTCTGATGCTTTCTCTTTGTTCTTATTTGATTACTTCTTCTCATGCCACTTCAACGCCATAACATATTTAAAGGTTGTTTGGTCAATAAACAACGGAAGCACTCAATTCTAGATTGCTTAAGATGTCAAATGAGATGGTTTTGTTTATGATCGAAATCTTATTTCTCTTTGATTTATTCATCATACTATTATAATATATGATGACCCAAAAAGGCATGCACATGTATGTATCGGTTGTCCAAGTTTGTTCTTTTATTATTATTATTATTATTTTCTTTTATAAATAATATCCTATTTTGATTCATTATCTTTGTCAACTACATGTACTAAGTTATTATTATTTATTATCAAGAATGTACGATATATGGTGTCCATACTAATTAATATATATTTTCCATTAGAATATTACCTTCTAAAATGCTTTGCAATTCCATTAATGGATAATGGCCTCTTTCCTATCTAGTAATGTAGTGAAGGAAACTTCTTAAGGAAACTTGTCAAAACAAATAATTGACAAGTTCTCATTATCATTATTTAATTGGGGCAGGCCACTTCAACGCCGTAACATATTTGTAAAGGAGCACTCATATCTAGATTGCTGAAGATGTCAAATGAGACGGTTTTGTATATGAAAACTTGATTTATCAGAGAGAGAGAAACGTTTGCTAGAATATCTTGAAGTTTTAATATATTTTTTCTTTTGCTTTTTGGTGAAAAACAGATTTATTACAATTTACAATAAATAAAACATATATAAGCCACAATAAAGTCACAACAGCTTGAGACGGCTTTTTTTTTTTTTTTTTCAAAAAAAAAGAAGCAAAAAACAAAAGAGTATTCAAGAGCATATTATGTATTTTTAAACTCAGAGGTCGAGTTTTGTCGAAGTAGGAGAGAATGATGCGAAACAAGACAAAATCAATTAGTTTTTTAATTTTATTAATTGGGTTTTATTAATTAATTATGATATAAATATTTAATTTCGTACACATTTTGTTAAAATAACTAGAGAATATAGTGATAAACTGAATATTTTATTTATGTGTGTATTAAACTGTATACAAGAGGGCCTATTTATAGTTGAATAAGGCCAGATAAAATAGGAAAATACAATCAAGAGTTAATGGACAATATTACATAATCAAATAATATATATATACAGGGAAATATAAATCAATAAGCAATTATTCTAAATATCAGAGTATATTCAGAATATAATCTGAATATATTCTAACATCCCCCTCAAACTGAAGGTGGTAATATGGATGCTAACTTGAGTTTGGAAACAAAGATCGTGGAACCGTCTAGGTGGATGTGCTTTGGTGAACACATTGGCCAACTGATCAACGGAAGCAATAGGACAAAGACATAGAGTTCTTTGCAAAAGATGATGACGCACAAAATGTTAGTCGATCTCAATGTGTTTAGTGCGTTCATGAAATACATCATTATGTGCAATCAGAATCGCACTCCGATTGTCATAAAAGATAGGATAGCTAGAGGTCTAAGAAACACCCATATCATGTAGTAGCCAACGGAGATAGAGGAGCTCAGAGGAGGTGTCAGTAAGTGCACAATACTCAGCTTCAGTGCTAGAGCGAGCAACAACAGATTATTTCTTGCTACGCCAAGAAATGAGAGAGTGACCAAGTAAAAAACAATAACCCGTGGTGGAACGACGATCAGTGGGATCACCTGCTCAATCAGCATCTGAATATACATGTAAATCTAATGAGGAGTGGGAAGAGAAATGCAGCGCATGAAACAAAGTGCCCTTAACATAGCAAAGGATGCAAAGAACAACAACATAATGAACGGAGTGTGGTGCGGTCATAAACTGACTGACAAGATGAACTGCATAGGCAAGATCCGGTCGTGTCATAGTAAGATAGTTGAGACTTCCAACTAACTGTTGATAGAGAGTGGCATAGGAAAGTCTCTCACCATCAGTGGCACAAAGTTTGACATTTGTCTCTAGAGGGCAATCAACAATTTTGCAGTTAGTAAGGCCAACTCGTGAGAGGAGATCAGAAGCATATTTTGCTTGAGAAAGATAGTAACCATTTGAGTTAGAGGATACTTCCAATCAAAGAAAGTAGCTGAGAAAACCTAAATCCTTCATCTCAAATTGTTGACTTAAAAACTGTTAAAGGTTACGAATACGCACAGTATCATCACCAGTAATAATCATATCATCAACATATAGTAAGCGAAGAATGAGACCAGAATCTGTTCGCCGAAGAAAAAGTGCAAAGTCATAGGGGCTAGAAACAAATCGAATTTGTGCAATAGTGGAGCTGAATTTGGCAAACCAAGCCCATGGAGCCTATTTTAGACCATACAATGCCTGGTGAAGTGGGCAAAATTTGTGAGGCGGATGATTGTATCCAGGAGGAGGCTGCATATAAACTTCTTCACTCAGATCACCATTGAGGAATGCATTTCTCACATCCATTTGAAAAAGATCCCAATGACGCACTGAAGCTACTGCAAGGAGGGATCGAACAGAAGAAGGCGAGCCACCGGTGCAAAAATCTCCTCATAATCAATGCCATACTTCTAATTGAACCCCTTTGCCACAAGACGTGCCTTGTATCGCTCAACAAACCCATCAGATTTTGTCTTAATCTTGTTTTGAAAGGGCATTAAGTTCTTCGGACATAGCATTCTGCCAAAGAGGGTTAGTATGAGCCTCATGGAAAGAGTAAGGTTCATGTAAAGTAGCAAGAGCAGAATAACAATGATAATCAAGAAGATGGGAAGGAAGAGCTGTTACCCGAGTAGAACGATGAGAGATGCAGAGATCAGGCTCAAGAGTAGATGGATCAACAAGCGGGATAGGGACATTGGGGTTGACTATCGTAATGTCGTCTTGAGAGCTTGTCATCCCTGCATCAAGATTAGTAGTTTCGGGGAGCAAATCAAACAGGACATCAGTGAAGACAGGAGAAGAACTAGAGGGACTGGGAGGAAAAGACTCCATACCACTAAAGAACTGATGTTCCCAAAAAGTGACATGCCACGAGATGTGGAGCCGTTTGGAAATAGGATCATAACAATGATATCCTTTATGTTCAATTCCATACCCAAGAAAACAACACAGGCAAGAACGAGGTTCTAATTTCGTGCGTTCATGAGGTGGAAGAAGTAGGAAACAGACACAACCAAAGATGCAGAGGGATTGGTATCGGGAGGAGAACCATACAGGAGGTCATAGGCGGACCTATTTAAGGTAGTGGGAGACGGGACCCTATTAATGGTGTAAACAGCGGTAAGGATAGAAGCAGAAAGGAGTAAAGCCCTAACATTATCTAAGATGTGCCTGTGTTTACGTTTAGCATGACCATTTTGCTGAGAAGTATTCGGGCATGAACGATGGGGAAGAGTGCCATTTTGTTTGAGAGTAGTAAGGAAGGAATTTTCATGATACTCCATGGCATTATCAGAACAAAAAAAATTTATATTTCGGGAAAATTGGGTTTGAACCATCCTTTGAAATTTAGAATAAAATTTTGGAAGTTCAAACCTATTTTGTAAAAGGTAAAGCCATGTGTATCGAGAATAATCATCCATAAAAATCACAAAATAGCGGGATCCCCCCATGGTGGGAATAGGCACAGGGCCCCATACATTAGAATGCGCCAAATCAAAAGGAGCAGAAGAAATAGAGTCACTATTATTAAAAGGTAAAGCACTTTGTTTTCCAAGTTGATATGCGACACAATCAAATGACTCAAACTCAACATACCATAACTGACCACTTGTAGCTAAAGAACAAATACGAGAAACAGATGCATGTCCTAAATGAGAATGCCATAAACTGAGGGTGGTAGATGGTGAACAAGGGGGAGTGGCAGTGGACATAGTAGGAGGAAGATGAAGAGATGAAAACTCAAACAGACGTCCAATCTTACAGGCGGTCCCAATTAGCTGTCCCTTCTGCACATCACAACCTCGTTTAAAAAAATATAGTTCTAAGCCAAGTTCACAAAGTTGACTGGTAGATAAAAGATTTAATGAAAGATTTGGCACTAAATATGTATCCGACATAGAGAGTTGATGAGTAGAAACAGACCCGATGTGACTAACACTGATGAGTGCCAAATATTGCATATTTGGACCCCTTAATTTGCATTTGCTAAGCCTTTAGCCTTATTATTTTCTGATGTTTTGGTTAGTTTTGGTGTTTTAGTGATTTGCAGGCTGTTAAGAGAAAAATATGGCTTTAAGGTGAAATTTGCAACCCATTCCATTAATTCTGGGGCTTAAAACACTTTATGGAGCATTGGTGGCAAATTGGGATCGAGCGATGATTCGCACTCGACGAGTCCCACTAAAAAGGCCATATCTTGAGTTGTATAGCTCGGATTGAGGTGATCTTAGTGTCATTGGAAAGCTAACTCCAAGGTCTACAAAGTCATGTTTCATAAGAGTGGGCTAATTCCGAATGGAAGTGCGCTCGAGCGCACGTTTAGTGCAATCGAGCGCACTCACGACCTGTGCAGCAGGAAACTTGTTGCACGAGTGTGATCGAGCGCACCTAGAGTGCGATCGAGCACACTCTAGCTGACCTGGCAGCGCTAAAACCATAAAATTAGCTTATAATATCATTCTCTTTCATTGTAAATGAACGGAGATGCGCCGGGGGCGTTGTTCTTGCTCGTTTTTCGTGTTTTCTGGGTTTTTGTAGCTTGGAACTCAAATTCTTTTGTAAGTTTTTAATTTTAATGAAGTAATTTAGTTTCTTTATTATTTATTTTTTCATGAGAGGCTAATTCTTCAACTAAGGTTGAAGATGAAGCCTCGCCATTGATCAGTTTTATATTTTTATGTTTTGTTCGTACAAATCTGACCTTAATGTAATGTGTGTTCGTTTCAATTTAATTATGTGACAAAATTGTGTTTGATTGTGCCGAAGTTGGATATTCAATGTGTTTCATCCGATGGATATTTTGCATCTTTTGATTTACTTTGGATATCCATTGTCTTTTGTGCAAAGCATGGAAACATTGGATCTTTGAACTAAATTGGATATGCATTGTCATTTGTAAAATGGATGGAATCATTGAATCTTTCAATAGGAACAATAGAACAGGCATAGGTTTTAATTGTTTGTCGGAAGTATGAATAAATACACGAGAATGTATGCTTTAATGTGGTGAGGTGGATTCTAAAAACCTTAGTGCCCCTTTTATCTTTTAATTATTTCATTTTGTTTCAGTTATTGTTTTCAATTTCAAATGCACGACAAACTTCGGAACTAGGTTAAAATAGGATTAGTTTAGATAATAATTAGTTTTCACGACACAATTCCCTATGGATCGACCTCGCACTTGCACATGTTGTACTGCACATGACTCGTGTGCTTGCGAGTACAATTAAATTTGTACATCAAATTTTGGCGACGTTGCCGGGGAGTTGTTTGTTTTTGTAAAAATTGATTTTTTTTAAATTGATTTTATTTTTCAACTAGTTATTTTCTTTTTACAATTTCTTTCTTTTTTATTTTTTTATTTGTTTCTGTTTACAGTTACTAACAAAAAAAAAAAAAGAAAAAAAGAAAAAAAGAAAAAAAAGAAGAGAAAAGTTGTTTGTTTTTGTTGTTTCTGTTGCAGTTCTTCCGAAGGAACTAGTCCCTGCCAAAGCGCTCGATTGCACATTACCTACGTTCGAGTGCATTCGAGCCTAACGCAGCAAGCGTCCCGTGCGCCTGCGCTCGAGCGCACACCCTGTGCCCATCTATGCTCGATCGGACATCACCTGCGTTCAAGTGCACCTCCACAAACTGCATCAAAACGGGCCAGCACCTAAAATTTTGCCAAACTTATGTTTGGTCCGTTTTGTGAGTTTTTGAGTCTTTTGCTTTTTTTTTTTATGTACAAATTTAATTGTAGTCGCAAGCGCATGAGTCGTGTGCAGTACATCATGTGCAAGTGCGAGGTCAATCCACAGGGAATTGTGTCATGAAAACTAATTCTTATCTAAAGTAATCCTATTTTAACCTAGTTCTGAAGTTTGTCGTGCATTTGAAATTGAAAACAATAACTGAAACAAAATGAAATAATTAAAAGATAAAAGGGGCACTAAGGTTTTCAGAATCTACCTCACCACATTAAAGCATACATTCTCATGTGTTTGTTCATACTTCCGACAAACAATTAAAACCTATGCATGTTCTATTGTTCCTATTGAACGATTCAATGAATCCATCCATTTTACAAATGACAATGCATATCCAATTTAGTTCAAAAGATCCAATGTATCCACGCTTCGCACAAAAGACAATGGATATCCAAAGTAAATCAAAAGATGCAAAGTATCCGTCGGATGAAACACATTGAATATCCAACTTCGGCACAATCAAACACAATTTTGTCACATAATTGAATTGAAACGAACATACATTACATTAAGGTCAGATTTGTACGAACAAAACATAAAAATATAAAACTAATCAATGGCGAGGCTTCATCTTCAACCTTAGTTGAAGAATTACCCTCTCATGAAAAAAGAAATCATAAAGAAACTAAATTACTTCATTAAAATTAAAAACTTACAAAAGAATTTGAGTTCCAAGCTACAAAAACCTAAAAAACACGAAAAACGACCAAGAACAATGCCCTCGGCGCGTCTCCGTACATTTACAATGAAAGAGAATGATATTTATAAGCTAATTTTAGGGTTTTAGCTCTGCCAGGTTGGCTAGAGTGTGCTCGATCGCACTTGTGCAACAAGTTTCCTGCTGCAAAGGGCGTGAGTGTGCTCGATCACACTAGACGTGCGCTCGAGCGCACTTCCAGTCGGAATTAGCCCACTCTTATGAAACATGACTTTGTAGGTCTTTGATTTAGCTTTCCAATGACACCAAGATCACCTCAATCTGAGCTATACAACTCAAGATATGACTTTTTTAGTGGGACTCGTCTAGTGCGAATCATCGCTCAATCTCAATTTGCCACCAATGCTCCATGAAGTGTCTTAAGCCCCAGAATTAATGGAATGAGTTGCAAATTTCACCTTAAAGCTGCATTTTTCTCTGAACAGCCTGCAAATCACTAAAACACTAAAACTAACCAAAACATTAGAAAATAATAAAGCTAAAGGCTTAGCAAATGCAAATTAAGGGGGTCCAAATATGCAATATTTGGGACTCATCAAACATCAAGAAGGGAACCATTAGCAGTGTAAATGGTGGTAGGGCTAGGTAAAACAGATTTTGCAAAAAATATAGAAGAGTTTGGTGTCATGTGATTATAGCAAGCAGAATCAATATACCATAAGGAATTACCTGGTGTGGTGGACATGGCGGTATTAAGTTTGGACTTAGACAAAACCTGATGAATAAGAGCTTCAATTTCTGCAGGAGAAAGAGTACTGGGTCGGGGTGCAACATCGGTGTAAGACATATCTGATCTATTAGTTTGAGTGACCGTAGTAGCCTTGTGACTAGGAGCTCGGTGATTCCCACGAGAAAGCCTTTCTCTGCATTCACTATACCTGTGGTCAAATTTCTGACAGTAGTAGCACTGGATATTCCGATTAGATGAGGAAGACCAGGCAGGAATAAAATTAGAAGCACGTGTATTGCGTGATGCAATGGCCATGACCATCTTAGTGGTGTGCAACTTTGTAGTAGAGAATCAGGTATGTTTTGAAACGAGTTCACCAAGAGCACTTTCCAAGGATCGCTATGGTGAGCAGTGAAGAAGAGAAGCTCGAGTATTCTCAAACTCATCTCGAATTGCCGTAAGAAACTCGGCCAAGCGCATGCTATTGCGAAAAGCGATGTACTCAGAGGGATCAACCTTATCCCTCCATTGTGGCTCACATAATGCTAATTGATTCCAAAGATAAGTTATTTCTAAATAAAAATTAGTAATACTCTAACCTGGTTCCCGGCACATGCGATGAAGCTTGGTCACAATCTGAAACCGCTGAGCAAGATTGGTTGCGTTGTAGCATTGAGCTAATATGTCCCAAACATCTTTGGCATTGTCAAGATTGCCAAAGGTCATGTTGATGGAGACGGCATAAGTGTTGGAGAACCAAGAGATAATCCTATAATGGATACTTTTCCATGTTCGGAGGCGGGTAGAGGAAGCCGCAGTGGGTTCCTTTTTTCCATCAACAAGTTTAGGTTCTTCCCCAGAAACATACTCCCAAAGACAATGTCCTTTGAGCCACCTACTCATATTTTGAGACCAAGCCGGGTAATTTGAGCCATCGAGAATGATGGGGATAAGTTGGATAATATCTTTGGTGTTTGGGAGAGTGGTAGTAGGAGGTACTCCCATTTTTTTTTGGGATATAATCTGGTGTGGCTAAGTGTAGGATAGGTTCTGTGAGCTTGGCTAAAAGGTGGAATCTGGTGTGGCCGAGTGTAGGATAGGAGATATGAGCTTGGTTTTAAGGGTTAGGATCCGGTGAGATTGAGTGTATGATAAGGGGTAAAGAGCTTGGTTAAAAGGGCTAAAATCCGGTGTAGTAGAGTACACTACAAGACGGTGAGCTCGGTTTGGCAGTAATAATCCAATGTGGCAGAAACTATTGTAGAGAGATGAGCTCAAAAGGACTTACAAACATAGGGTGGTGCATGATGACTCCTCGGTGCGCATGCTCAAACTGGTTCGATAGATCGGCAGCCTCAGATCAAGAATCTGAGATTTGTTTCTAAAAACGGCTGAAGACGATGGCGCGTGGTGGTGAAAATTTCCACAGAAATTTGTGGTGGCGCGTGCGACCTATCTAAGGTGCATGCTTGACATAGTCCTGTTGATCGGTAGCCTCCGATCTAGAATCCGATGTTCCTTTTCTGAAAACAGCTGATTGAGGCGGAGCGTAGTGGCCGGCAACAGCACATGAATAGGGACACAGAAACTTCTGACAGCACGTGAGAGCGCATTGAAACTCAAGAGGACGATCTGAGAACACCACAAGATAGATCGGACCTTTTTGAGCCTGTTGGTATAATAGTTATACCAAAACAAGATCGAAAAAACCTTTGAATCGTGTGGAGAACGTACTGACTTCCTAATTCTCTAGACAAGGCCAAAACTTGCTCTGATACTATGTTAAAATAACTAGAGAATATAAGGATACAATGAATATTATATTTCCGTGTGTATTAAACTATATACAAGAGGGCCTATTTATAGTTGAATAAGGCCAGAGAAAATAGGAAAATACAATCAAGAGTTAATGGACAATATTACATAACCAAATAATATATATATATACAAGGAAATATAAATCAATAAGCAATTATTCTGAATATCAACACATTTTAAGAGTTGTCTTATTTATTTATTTATTTATTTTTGTGAATAATCTAGAGTAAATATTTCATTTGGTGAATGCACTTTTTTGGGATTCGTATTCTTAATTTTAAGTTGAATGTTAATTACTTTTTATGTGAAGGATTCATGAAATCTTAACTAAACATTATTATATTTTGCCTTCAATATATATAAAACATTTGAGCATATGCACTAATGTTGTACAAATAATATGTTATAGTATTTTTCAAGCACCATGTGTAGTTCACTTTTCATGTTTCTACTTTGAATTTATTAATTTAAACAGTCTGGGATTTTGACCTCAGAACTTTACCCTCCCCTGTATATATTTTCTTAAATAGGAGGAGGTGTCATATGAGATACATGAGTTTTATAATAGATTTGAATATGCTAGACAATTAATGCCTTACCAAATCCTGGTTTAAGGCTTTGTATATATAAGCAAAACAGTTGTACAAAGATATGTATGAAATACAAATTGTGTGTTATCTAAACACTACGTAATAACAGAAAATCTATCTAATATTTAAACTTGAGTTGATCTTGAACTTTGAGTTGATTCTGGACTCTTGGTTT
>NC_081542.1:37076833-37147312 GCF_901000735.1 Corylus avellana
CTCAGTCGCACGAGGGTGAGTGTGAGGAGGATTTTGTCCATATGGTGCATAGTCAATGCGAACCAAAGATATGCCTAGAGTGTTGAGGCCTGGGATTTGGTCCACATTCACAGTAGTGACATTTGACCCAACTCGATTGTCTGTATTTCCAGGAATTTGGAGCCCAGAGAAGTAGAAATCATCGGCCTTGGTATCCTTCAAATCCTTGCAGAATTTCCCATTCACAAACACTGCAGGAAACAATGGATTGCAATAATAAGAAACCAATAAAGATATATAATAATGCTTGTAAGCAGAAAGTAATGAACATAATTATAAATACCAGCAGATTTGGGGTCATCAATTGCAACACAAATGTCTTGAAGAGGGCTGGGATCGAAGGCAGAGACAAAGGAGGATGCAAGTGACAAGAGAGCAACAATTGCAAGGAAATGGACTCCTTTCATCATATCTAAATAAGCTTTGTGTGTAACTTGGTGATGGGTGATAAAATATTGAATGGGAAACATGTGTATTTATAGATAACTGCTATGGAAATGGTCATTGGTTCTGCTACACAAAGTCTTGAGTGGTTATGGATATTTAATATTACAAGTACCAAGTTCTTCAACAACTAACGCAGAATTTGAGCCTCCGTGGGTTTCTTCTTCTCATGCTTTCTCTTTGTTCTTATTTGATTACTTCTTCTCATGCTTTCTCTTTGTTCTTATTTGATTACTTCTTCTCATGCCACTTCAACGCCATAACATATTTAAAGGTTGTTTGGTCAATAAACAACGGAAGCACTCAAATCTAGATTGCTTAAGATGTCAAATGAGACAGTTTTGTTTATGATCGAAATCTTATTTCTCTTTGATTTATTCATCATACTATTATAATATATGATGACCCAAAAAGGCATGCACATGTATGTATCGGTTGTCCAAGTTTGTTCTTTTATTATTATTATTATTATTTTCTTTTATAAATAATATCCTATTTTGATTCATTATCTTTGTCAACTACATGTACTAAGTTATTATTATTTATTATCAAGAATGTACGATATATGGTGTCCATACTAATTAATATATATTTTCCATTAGAATATTACCTTCTAAAATGCTTTTCAATTCCATTAATGGATAATGCCCTCTTTCCTATCTAGTAATGGAGTGAAGGAAACTTCTTAAGGAAACTTGTCAAAACAAATAATTGACAAGTTCTCATTATCATTATTTAATTGGGGCAGGCCACTTCAACGCCATAACATATTTGTAAAGGAGCACTCATATCTAGATTGCTGAAGATGTCAAATGAGACGGTTTTGTATATGAAAACTTGATTTATCAGAGAGAGAGAGAGACGTTTGCTAGAACTGGTGGACAATTATAGCATATCTTGAAGTTTTAATATATTTTTTCTTTTGCTTTTTGGTGAAAAACAGATTTATTACAATTTCCAATAAATAAAACATATATAAGCCACAATAAAGTCTGACCATGGCGGAAATATCCTTGTGCTATATTCTCATTTGTCACCCAGTCAACAGCTTGAGACGGCTTCTTTTTTTTTCAAAAAAAAAAAAAGAAGCAAAAAACAAAAGAGTATTCAAGAGCATATTATGTATTTTTAAACTCAGAGGTCGAGTTTTGTCGAAGTAGGAGAGAATGATGCGGAACAAGACAAAATCAATTAGTTTTTTAATTTTATTAATTAATTATGATATAAATATTTAATTTCGTACACATTTTGTTAAAATAACTAGAGAATATAGTGATAAACTGAATATTTTATTTATGTGTGTATTGAACTGTATATAAGAGGGCTATTTATAGTTAAATAAGGCCAGATAAAATAGGAAAATACAATCAAGAGTTAATGGACAATATTACATAATCAAATAATATATATATATACAGGGAAATATAAATCAATAAGCAATTATTCTAAATATCAGAGTATATTCAGAATATAATCTGAATATATTCTAACATCCCCCTCAAACTGAAGGTGGTAATATGGATGCTAACTTGAGTTTGGAAACAAAGATCGCGGAACCGTCTAGGTGGATGTGCTTTGGTGAACACATTGGCCAACTGATCAACGGAAGCAATAGGACAAAGACGTAGAGTTCCTTGCAAAAGATGATGACGCACAAAATGTTAGTCGATCTCAATGTGTTTAGTGCGTTCATGAAATACATCATTATGTGCAATCAGAATCGCACTCCGATTGTCATAAAAGATAGGATAGCTAGAGGTCTGAGAAACACCCATATCATGTAGTAGCCAACGGAGATAGAGGAGGTCAGAGGAGGTGTCAGTAAGGGTACAATACTCAGCTTCAGTGCTAGAGCGAGCAACAACAGATTATTTCTTGCTACGCCAAGAAATGAGAGAGTGACCAAGTAAAAAACAATAACCCGTGGTGGAACGACGATCAGTGGGATCACCTGCTCAATCAGCATCTGAATATACATGTAAATCTAATGAGGAGTGGGAAGAGAAATGCAGCCCATGAAACAAAGTGCCCTTAACATAGCAAAGGATGCAAAGAACAACAACATAATGAACGGAGTGTGGTGCGGTCATAAACTGACTGACAAGATGAACTGCATAGGCAAGATCCGGTCGTGTCATAGTAAGATAGTTGAGACTTCCAACTAACTGTTGATAGAGAGTGGCATAGGAAAGTCTCTCACCATCAGTGGCACAAAGTTTGACATTTGTCTCTAGAGGGCAATCAACAATTTTGCAGTTAGTAAGGCCAACTCGTGAGAGGAGATCAGAAGCATATTTTGCTTGAGAAAGATAGTAACCATTTGAGTTAGAGGATACTTCCAATCAAAGAAAGTAGCTGAGAAAACCTAAATCCTTCATCTCAAATTGTTGACTTAAAAACTGTTAAAGGTTACGAATACGCACAGTATCATCACCAGTAATAATCATATCATCAACATATAGTAAGCGAAGAATGAGACCAGAATCTGTTCGCCGAAGAAAAAGTGCAAAGTCATAGGGGCTAGAAACAAATCGAATTTGTGCAATAGTGGAGCTGAATTTGGCAAACCAAGCCCATGGAGCCTATTTTAGACCATACAATGCCTGGTGAAGTGGGCAAAATTTGTGAGGCGGATGATTGTATCCAGGAGGAGGCTGCATATAAACTTCTTCACTCAGATCACCATTGAGGAATGCATTTCTCACATCCATTTGAAAAAGATCCCAATGACGCACTGAAGCTACTGCAAGGAGGGATCGAACAGAAGAAGGCGAGCCACCGGTGCAAAAATCTCCTCATAATCAATGCCATACTTCTAATTGAACCCCTTTGCCACAAGACGTGCCTTGTATCGCTCAACAAACCCATCAGATTTTGTCTTAATCTTGTTTTGAAAGGGCATTAAGTTCTTCGGACATAGCATTCTGCCAAAGAGGGTTAGTATGAGCCTCATGGAAAGAGTAAGGTTCATGTAAAGTAGCAAGAGCAGAATAACAATGATAATCAAGAAGATGGGAAGGAAGAGCTGTTACCCGAGTAGAACGATGAGAGATGCAGAGATCAGGCTCAAGAGTAGATGGATCAACAAGCGGGATAGGGACATTGGGGTTGACTATCGTAATGTCGTCTTGAGAGCTTGTCATCCCTGCATCAAGATTAGTAGTTTCGGGGAGCAAATCAAACAGGACATCAGTGAAGACAGGAGAAGAACTAGAGGGACTGGGAGGAAAAGACTCCATACCACTAAAGAACTGATGTTCCCAAAAAGTGACATGCCACGAGATGTGGAGCCGTTTGGAAATAGGATCATAACAATGATATCCTTTATGTTCAATTCCATACCCAAGAAAACAACACAGGCAAGAACGAGGTTCTAATTTCGTGCGTTCATGAGGTGGAAGAAGTAGGAAACAGACACAACCAAAGATGCAGAGGGATTGGTATCGGGAGGAGAACCATACAGGAGGTCATAGGCGGACCTATTTAAGGTAGTGGGAGACGGGACCCTATTAATGGTGTAAACAGCGGTAAGGATAGAAGCAGAAAGGAGTAAAGCCCTAACATTATCTAAGATGTGCCTGTGTTTACGTTTAGCATGACCATTTTGCTGAGAAGTATTCGGGCATGAACGATGGGGAAGAGTGCCATTTTGTTTGAGAGTAGTAAGGAAGGAATTTTCATGATACTCCATGGCATTATCAGAACAAAAAAAATTTATATTTCGGGAAAATTGGGTTTGAACCATCCTTTGAAATTTAGAATAAAATTTTGGAAGTTCAGACCTATTTTGTAAAAGGTAAAGCCATGTGTATCGAGAATAATCATCCATAAAAATCACAAAATAGCGGGATCCCCCCATGGTGGGAATAGGCACAAGGCCCCATACATTAGAATGCGCCAAATCAAAAGGAGCAGAAGAAATAGAGTCACTATTATTAAAAGGTAAAGCACTTTGTTTTCCAAGTTGATATGCGACACAATCAAATGACTCAAACTCAACATACCATAACTGACCACTTGTAGCTAAAGAACAAATACGAGAAACATATGCATGTCCTAAATGAGAATGCCATAAACTGAGGGTGGTAGATGGTGAACAAGAGGGAGTGGCAGTGGACATAGTAGGAGGAAGATGAAGAGATGAAAATTCAAACAGACGTCCAATCTTACAGGCGGTCCCAATTAGCTGTCCCTTCTGTGGATCCTGCACATCACAACCTCGTTTAAAAAAATATAGTTCTAAGCCAAGTTCACAAAGTTGACTGGTAGATAAAAGATTTAATGAAAGATTTGGCACTAAATATGTATCCGACATAAAGAGTTGATGAGTAGAAACAGACCCGATGTGACTAACACTGATGAGTGCCAAATATTGCATATTTGGACCCCTTAAATTGCATTTGCTAAGCCTTTAGCCTTATTATTTTCTGATGTTTTGGTTAGTTTTGGTGTTTTAGTGATTTGCAGGCTGTTAAGAGAAAAATATGGCTTTAAGGTGAAATTTGCAACCCATTCCATTAATTCTGGGGCTTAAAACACTTTATGGAGCATTGGTGGCAAATTGGGATCGAGCGATGATTCGCACTCGACGAGTCCCACTAAAAAGGCCATATCTTGAGTTGTATAGCTCGGATTGAGGTGATCTTAGTGTCATTGGAAAGCTAACTCCAAGGTCTACAAAGTCATGTTTCATAAGAGTGGGCTAATTCCGAATGGAAGTGCGCTCGAGCGCACGTTTAGTGCAATCGAGCGCACTCACGACCTGTGCAGCAGGAAACTTGTTGCACGAGTGTGATCGAGCGCACCTAGAGTGCGATCGAGCACACTCTAGCTGACCTGGCAGCGCTAAAACCATAAAATTAGCTTATAATATCATTCTCTTTCATTGTAAATGAACGGAGATGCGCCGGGGGCGTTGTTCTTGCTCGTTTTTCGTGTTTTCTGGGTTTTTGTAGCTTGGAACTCAAATTCTTTTGTAAGTTTTTAATTTTAATGAAGTAATTTAGTTTCTTTATTATTTATTTTTTCATGAGAGGCTAATTCTTCAACTAAGGTTGAAGATGAAGCCTCGCCATTGATCAGTTTTATATTTTTATGTTTTGTTCGTACAAATCTGACCTTAATGTAATGTGTGTTCGTTTCAATTTAATTATGTGACAAAATTGTGTTTGATTGTGCCGAAGTTGGATATTCAATGTGTTTCATCCGATGGATATTTTGCATCTTTTGATTTACTTTGGATATCCATTGTCTTTTGTGCAAAGCATGGAAACATTGGATCTTTGAACTAAATTGGATATGCATTGTCATTTGTAAAATGGATGGAATCATTGAATCTTTCAATAGGAACAATAGAACAGGCATAGGTTTTAATTGTTTGTCGGAAGTATGAATAAATACACGAGAATGTATGCTTTAATGTGGTGAGGTGGATTCTAAAAACCTTAGTGCCCCTTTTATCTTTTAATTATTTCATTTTGTTTCAGTTATTGTTTTCAATTTCAAATGCACGACAAACTTCGGAACTAGGTTAAAATAGGATTAGTTTAGATAATAATTAGTTTTCACGACACAATTCCCTATGGATCGACCTCGCACTTGCACATGTTGTACTGCACATGACTCGTGTGCTTGCGAGTACAATTAAATTTGTACATCAAATTTTGGCGACGTTGCCGGGGAGTTGTTTGTTTTTGTAAAAATTGATTTTTTTTAAATTGATTTTATTTTTCAACTAGTTATTTTCTTTTTACAATTTCTTTCTTTTTTATTTTTTTATTTGTTTCTGTTTACAGTTACTAACAAAAAAAAAAAAAGAAAAAAAGAAAAAAAGAAAAAAAAGAAGAGAAAAGTTGTTTGTTTTTGTTGTTTCTGTTGCAGTTCTTCCGAAGGAACTAGTCCCTGCCAAAGCGCTCGATTGCACATTACCTACGTTCGAGTGCATTCGAGCCTAACGCAGCAAGCGTCCCGTGCGCCTGCGCTCGAGCGCACACCCTGTGCCCATCTATGCTCGATCGGACATCACCTGCGTTCAAGTGCACCTCCACAAACTGCATCAAAACGGGCCAGCACCTAAAATTTTGCCAAACTTATGTTTGGTCCGTTTTGTGAGTTTTTGAGTCTTTTGCTTTTTTTTTTTATGTACAAATTTAATTGTAGTCGCAAGCGCATGAGTCGTGTGCAGTACATCATGTGCAAGTGCGAGGTCAATCCACAGGGAATTGTGTCATGAAAACTAATTCTTATCTAAAGTAATCCTATTTTAACCTAGTTCTGAAGTTTGTCGTGCATTTGAAATTGAAAACAATAACTGAAACAAAATGAAATAATTAAAAGATAAAAGGGGCACTAAGGTTTTCAGAATCTACCTCACCACATTAAAGCATACATTCTCATGTGTTTGTTCATACTTCCGACAAACAATTAAAACCTATGCATGTTCTATTGTTCCTATTGAACGATTCAATGAATCCATCCATTTTACAAATGACAATGCATATCCAATTTAGTTCAAAAGATCCAATGTATCCACGCTTCGCACAAAAGACAATGGATATCCAAAGTAAATCAAAAGATGCAAAGTATCCGTCGGATGAAACACATTGAATATCCAACTTCGGCACAATCAAACACAATTTTGTCACATAATTGAATTGAAACGAACATACATTACATTAAGTCAGATTTGTACGAACAAAACATAAAAATATAAAACTAATCAATAGCGAGGCTTCATCTTCAACCTTAGTTGAAGAATTAGCCTCTCATGAAAAAAGAAATCATAAAGAAACTAAATTACTTCATTAAAATTAAAAACTTACAAAAGAATTTGAGTTCCAAGCTACAAAAACCCAGAAAACACGAAAAACGACCAAGAACAATGCCCTCGGCGCGTCTCCATACATTTACAATGAAAGAGAATGATATTTATAAGCTAATTTTAGGGTTTTAGCACTGCCAGGTTGGCTAGAGTGTGCTCGATCGCACTTGTGCAACAAGTTTCCTGCTGCAAAGGGCGTGAGTGCGCTCGATCACACTAGACGTGCGCTCGAGTGCACTTCCAGTCGGAATTAGCCCACTCTTATTAAACATGACTTTGTAGATCTTTGATTTAGCTTTCCAATGACACCAAGATCACCTCAATCTCAGCTATACAACTCAAGATATGACTTTTTTAGTGGGACTCGTCTAGTGCGAATCATCGCTCTATCCCAATTTGCCACCAATGCTCCATGAAGTGTCTTAAGCCCCAGAATTAATGGAATGAGTTGCAAATTTCACCTTAAAGCTGCATTTTTCTCTGAACATCCTGCAAATCATTAAAACACCAAAACTAACCAAAACATTAGAAAATAATAAAGCTAAAGGCTTAGCAAATGCAAATTAAGGGGGTCCAAATATGCAATATTTGGGACTCATCAAACATCAAGAAGGGAACCATTAGCAGTGTAAATGGTGGTAGGGCTAGGTAAAACAGATTTTGCAAAAAATATAGAAGAGTTTGGTGTCATGTGATTATAGCAAGCAGAATCAATATACCATAAGGAATTACCTGGTGTGGTGGACATGGCGGTATTAAGTTTGGACTTAGACAAAACCTGATGAATAAGAGCTTCAATTTCTGCAGGAGAAAGAGTACTGGGTTGGGGTGCAACATCGGTGTAAGACATATCTGATCTATTAGTTTGAGTGACCGTAGTAGCCTTGTGACTAGGAGCTCGGTGATTCCCACGAGAAAGCCTTTCTTTGCATTCACTTTACCTGTGGTCAAATTTCTGACAGTAGTAGCAGTGGATATTCCGATTAGATGAGGAAGACCCGGCAGGAATAAAATTAGAAGCACGTGTATTGCGTGATGCAATGGCCATGACCATCTTAGTGGTGTGCAACTTTGTAGTAGAGAATCGGGTATGTTTTGAAACGAGTTCACCAAGAGCACTTTCCAAGGATCGCTATGGTGAGCAGTGAAGAAGAGAAGCTCGAGTATTCTCAAACTCATCTCGAATTGCTGTAAGAAACTCGGCCAAGCGCATGCTATCGCGAAAAGCGATGTACTCAGAGGGATCAACCTTATCCCTCCATTGTGGCTCACATAATGCTAATTGATTCCAAAGATAAGTTATTTCTAAATAAAAATTAGTAATACTCTAACCTGGTTCCCGGCACATGCAATGAAGCTTGGTCATAATCTGAAACCGCTGAGCAAGATTGGTTGCGTTGTAGCATTGAGCTAATATGTCCCAAACATCTTTGGCATTGTCAAGATTGCCAAAGGTCATGTTGATGGAGACGGCATAAGTGTTGGAGAACCAAGAGATAATCCTATAATGGATACTTTTCCATGTTCGGAGGCGGGTAGAGAAAGCCGCAGTGGGTTCCTTTTTTCCATCAACAAGTTTAGGTTCTTCCCCAGAAACATACTCCCAAAGACAATGTCCTTTGAGCCACCTACTCATATTTTGAGACCAAGCCAGGTAATTTGAGCCATCGAGAATGACAAGGATAAGTTGGATAATATCTTTGGTGTTTGGGAGAGTGGTAGTAGGAGGTACTCCCATTTTTTTTTTTGGGATATAATCTGGTGTGGCTAAGTGTAGGATAGGTTTTGTGAGCTTGGCTAAAAGGTGGAATCTGGTGTGGCCGAGTGTAGGATAGGAGATATGAGCTTGGTTTTAAGGGTTAGGATCCGGTGAGATTGAGTGTATGACAAGGGGTAAAGAGCTTGGTTAAAAGGGCTAAAATCCGGTGTAGTAGAGTACACTACAAGACGGTGAGCTCGGTTTGGCAGTAATAATCCAATGTGGCAGAAACTATTGTAGAGAGATGAGCTCAAAAGGACTTACAAACATAGGGTGGTGCATGATGACTCCTCGGTGCGCATGCTCAAACTGGTTCGATAGATCGGCAGCCTCAGATCAAGAATCTGAGATTTGTTTCTAAAAACGGCTGAAGACGAGGGCGCGTGGTGGCTGGAAACGCTGCAGGAGGTGGTGAAAATTTCCACAGAAATTTGTGGTGGCGCGTGCGACCTATCTAAGGTGCATGCTTGACATAGTCCTGTTGATCGGTAGCCTCCGATCTAGAATCCGATGTTCCTTTTCTGAAAACAGCTGATTGAGGCGGAGCGTAGTGGCCGGCAACAGCACATGAATAGGGACACAGAAACTTCTGACAGCACGTGAGAGCGCATTGAAACTCAAGAGGACGATCTGAGAACACCACAAGATAGATCGGACCTTTTTGAGCCTGTTGGTATAATAGTTATACCAAAACAAGATCGAAAAAACCTTTGAATCGTGTGGAGAACGTACTGACTTCCTAATTCTCTAGACAAGGCCAAAACTTGCTCTGATACTATGTTAAAATAACTAGAGAATATAAGGATACAATGAATATTATATTTCTGTGTGTATTAAACTATATACAAGAGGGCCTATTTATAGTTGAATAAGGCCAGATAAAATAGGAAAATACAATCAAGAGTTAATGGACAATATTACATAACCAAATAATATATATATATACAAGGAAATATAAATCAATAAGCAATTATTCTGAATATCAACACATTTTAAGAGTTGTCTTATTTATTTATTTATTTTTATGAATAATCTAGAGTAAATATTTCATTTTGTGAATGCACTTTTATGGGATTCGTATTCTTAATTTTAAGTTGAATGTTAATTACTTTTTATGTGAAGGATTCATGAAATCTTAACTAAACATTATTATATTTTGCCTTCAATATATATAAAACATTTGAGCATATGCACTAATGTTGTACAAATAATATGTTATAGTATTTTTCAAGCACCATGTGTAGTTCACTTTTCATGTTTCTACTTTGAATTTATTAATTTAAACAGTCTGGGATTTTGACCTCAGAACTTTACCCTCCCCTGTATATATTTTCTTAAATAGGAGGAGGTGTCATATGAGATACATGAGTTTTATAATAGATTTGAATATGCTAGACAATTAATGCCTTACCAAATCCTGGTTTAAGGCTTTGTATATATAAGCAAAACAGTTGTACAAAGATATGTATGAAATACAAATTGTGTGTTATCTAAACACTACGTAATAACAGAAAATCTATCTAATATTTAAACTTGAGTTGATCTTGAACTTTGAGTTGATTCTGGACTCTTGGTTTACTATCCTTCTATTGTTATCCTTGGCAGACGTGGTAGCTGAATTATTTGAAGTTGAATTGGGCTTATCATGGGAGATAAGAGCTGTTGTTGAATTATCTCTAATATGCCCCCTCAAGCTAAACAATATGGGCATAACATTGAGCTTGTCTCGAAGAATACCAAACCTAGATAAGGAAAGTGGTTTGGTGAAGATATCTGCCAGTTGATCTTTGTCGAATATAAACTTAACCAATAATTTATTTTTCGCAATCATGTTACGTACGAAGTGGAAGACTATTTCTACATGTTTGGTGCGGGCATGAAACACTGGATTTGAAGTCAAGTATGTGGCACCAATGTCGTGACACCAAAGTGTTGGATGGCTGGAAAATTGGAGATCAATTTTAGAATAGAGAGAATTAATCCAAGAAAGTTTTGCAACTGTGTTTGCAAGTGCTTTGTAATTTGCCTCGATGCTTGACCTTGTGACAGTTTGGTGTTTCTGAAAACTCCAAGAGATAAGATTATCACCAAGAAAAATACAAAACCCTCCGGTTGAACGGCAATCATCCCGACTACCTGCCCAATCCGCATCTGAGAATGCTTGAATAGAATTGATGGAAGACTTTTGAAATTGAAGACCATGCTGAATTGTGTGCTTGAGATAGCGTAAGAGATGCTTAACTGATTGCCAATGAAGATCAATTGGTTTGTGCATAAACTGTGAGAGTTTGTTAACACAAAATGATATGTCTAGGCGAGTGATACACAATTATTGCAGGGCTGCAACAGTGCTACGATATAACGTAGGATTGTCAAATGCATCACCTTTGAATGTAAAGAGCTGAGTAGAGGATGCCATAGGGGAGGAGACAGGCTTGGCATCGACCATCATTGTGCATTTAAGAATATCCAGAATGTATCTTTGCTGGGAAAGAATGAGCCCCCGTGAATATGGAACAACTTCAATTCCTAGGAAAAAATTTAAGTGTCCCTAAGTCTTTCACAGCAAATTCACAGTGAAGATCTATAAGTAAGTTGCGGATGGCACCATGATTGGAGCATGTAATCAGAATGTCGTCCACATAGATTAACACCAACAGTAGATAATCAGCACAATGATAGATAAATAAGGAACTATCAGACCAAGACCCAACAAAGTCGAGTTCCAATAGTTGATTACTCAGGCGTGAAAACCACACTCTAAGGGCCTGTTTTAATCCATACAGGCCTTTTGAAGTTTGCATACATGAGATGGATATTCAGGGTGAGTAAAGCCAGGTGGTTGAGTCATAAATACTTCCTAAAAAATGTTCACATGAAGGAATGCATTTTGTATGTCAATCTGATGTATTGGCCAGCCACAAGAAATAGCAAGAGATAAAACCATACGTACCGTTGTAGGTTTGATAACTGGACTATAGGTCTCACCATAGTCAATCCCTTTTAGTTGATGAAAACCCTTGGCGATGAGACAAGCTTTATACCGATCAATGGACCCATCAGCTTTCCTCTTCAACTTAAATACCCATTTGCACCCAGCTACATTCGTGGCTGATGATGTAGGGACCAAAGTCCAAGTTTGATTCTTAAGAAGAGCATCAAACTCAACATTCATGGCCTTCCTCCAATTTGAGTCTTTGATGGCCGATGAGTGACATGTTGGTTCCATCACATTTGAAGTGGATTCAGCAAGTAAGGCCTCAGGAAGTGGATAGCAAACAATGCCATCTGTATACGTTTTGGGCTTGACAACATTGTTTCTAGCATGGGTGACCATGGGGTGTATTGAAATAGATGATTCATGGGGAGGTAAATTAGGTGCAGGTAAATCAACTATAGGAGAAGAGGATGTATGATGTACCTGTGGTTCTGTAGGACTCGTTAAGCATGTGCTGGGCAGGTTGGATGATTCATTTGGTGGAGAGGTTCCCGAGTCTGTGGAAGGTGGTGTGAGAGGCCCACTTTGAGGAATGAATTGTACCTGCATGCTTGATGAGGACCGAGTGACGGGTTGTGAGGGTGTAGATTGAACATGAGATAGAGGAAATAAAGACTTATCAAAAATTACATCCCGTGAAATATATAATCTTTCAGTGTTAAGATTAAGACATTTGTATCCTTTATGGCGAGGACTATATCCTAAAAATAAACATTGAGACGACCGAGGTTGGAATTTGTTTGCATTGTATGGACATAAGTTTGGCCAACAGGCACAACAAAAAATACGTAGAAACTTGTAATCGGGATTACATTTGAAGAGGACTTCAAATGGAGATTTATTTTTGAGTGTTACAATAGGCATGCGTTTAATTAAATAGCATGTAGTAGAAAATGCATCGTCCCAAAAATGAACGGGCATGTTGGCATGAGACAATAAAGCAAGCCCAGTTTCGACAATGTGACGGTGTTTACGCTCAACTGCACCATTTTGTTGGTGCGTGTGTGGACAAGAGACAGATGTGAAATACCATGAGATTGAAGTAATTTGGATAAATGGCGATATTCATCCCCCCAATCAGATTGAATTGCTTTAATTTTGAGTCCAAAGAAACATTCCACATAAGATTTGAAACGAAAAAAAATACTTGTGACATCAATTTTATTATGAATTGGATACAACCACGTATATTTGCTAAATGAATCCAAAGTGGAAACATAATACTTTGAACCAGATCTAGCACAAACTAAGGCTAGTCCCCACACATCTGTAAAAACTAGTTCTAAGGGGCACGTGGTTTTGTGATTGAGAGGCAGCAAACAGAAGTTGTTTGCTCTTGGATGACAAACACGCACGACAGAGTGGATGAACAGAACTGGAATTAAAAGGTAGCTCAAAAGAAGATAACACCTTGCGGACAACCTTTAAGGTCGGATGACCTAAACCGGAGTGCCACTGCGGGCTGGAGACACGTTCACCGATCAAAGCACACATCGATGATTTATTAGCATGTGGAAGAAAATGATACAGCCCATCCTTATTCGGGCCTTGGAACAACACCTTCCCCATAGCTCGGTCCTTCAAGAGAAAATAGTAATGATGAAATTCAAACTAAGTGTTAGTATCTTTGGTGAATTTATGGACGGATAACAAATTTTTTGAAATCTAAGGTACATGCAAAACATCAAATAACTTGAAAGGAAGGTATGGAGAGGAAATATGGGTGTGACCAAAGTGATGTATTGAGAGGCCTTTACCATTGCCTATTTTGACCTGATAAGATCCAGTGTATGGTTCAACACGAAGGTTGAGATTTTCCAGATCTGAGGTAAGGTGATGTGTGGCACCGGAGTCAAGGTACCAGTTCAGATCAGGTCCATTAGACGGAGAGGAGTAGTAGGCATTCGTCGGAGAGTCAGAGTCCCGTGCAATCGCTGAATCAAACCTGCGATAACAGTCAAGAGCACCATGGCCTGGGTTTTGGCAAACCTGGCATATCAATCAAGAGGAGGAGCCACTGTGGGATCCACTAGAAGAGTGCCCATGGGAAGATCCATGCCCCCTGCCACAGTTGAATTTGGAGGGATAGTTGCTGATAGAGGCACGGCTGGAAGAATTTCCATGGGAATATCCACCATGACCACCTTGTCCACCATGAAAGTAGGACCCCTCAAATGCAACATTAGCACCAATAGCTAAGAGATCAAGGGTCGAGTGATGTTGCTCCAACCACAATTCCTGTGCAAGCAGATGACCATAAAGTGCTTCAATTGAGATAGTATCAACACGTGTTTGGACAAAGGTCACAAATGAATCATATTCTGGTCCAAGGATAGAGAGAAGAAAGGAGACCAGTTCAAGGTCTTTCAATGGTTGATCCATAGAAGCAAGTGCATCCCTAAGTTGCTGAAATTTCTAGAAGTGATCAGCAATGGAAGAGTTACCTTTTTTGAGGTTATCTAGCTGACAGTGCACATTCATTGTGCGAGCCTTGGCTTGAGAGTTGAACATGGTTTCTAGAATAACCATGCATCTCTGGACGTAGCACATCGTGTAACATAAGAAAGCATGTTAGGTGAAAGAGATGAATTAATTGCACCTAGGATCAGTTGCTCCTGCATTTGCCAGTGTAGGAAGGCAGGATTTGGGGTAATGGTTACGACTCCATTCTCTGGAGTGTTTGACATGGTTGGAGGAGAAGCGAGGATTGTACCGTCAACGTAACCATATACGTTTCCACCTTTGAGAAGTGGAACAATCTGGGGAATTCATAGATTGTAGTTGTCACGGTCTAGCTTAAGGATATTGAAGTTATTGAAGGTAATTAACGGTGCGGTATGTGAATTGGTGGTGATAATGGCAGCCATTGAAGATCGTGAAAGGAGAGAAAAAAAAATGATGTGATTCAATCACTGCTCTAATACCATATAATAGATTTGAATATGCTAAATAATTACCGCCTTACCAAATACTAGTTTAAAGCTTTGTATATATAAGCAAAACAGTTGTACAGAGATATGTATGAAATACAAACTGTGTTTTATCTAAACACTACATGATAACAGAAAATCTATCTAATACTTAAACTTGAGTTGATCTTGAACTTTGAGTTGATCTTGGACTCTTGGTTTATTGTCCTTCGATTGTTATCCTTGGCAAACGTGGTAGCTGAATTATTTGAAGTTGAATTGGGCTTATCTCTAATAGGTTTAAATTGAGTCATGCCAAGTCAAGTTTTGGCCTATTTGGACTCGAATTGAGATCAAGTACCACTACTCTAGTTCAGCTCTAGATTTACTTTCTACATTCAATCTCAGCTTGAGTATGTATCGATTACTTTTTTATACAAATGACATGCATGTTCCCTATATAAATGTAGAGACAAAGCAATGGCCTTGCATTTGGCCAAAGAGGGTGTCTTGACAACCCCCACCAGTTTTGTTCGCTATAGTTTATATCTTCTTTTAGCCTCCTATTATAATGAATAATTTTATGCTGCGTAGGTTTTGAAAGAATCTCAAATTATAAAGGAGAAAGAGGAAGCAAATGACACGACACCTCTTTACTCATCAACCACACGATTAAATCTTTAGAAGCAAATGACTCAAACTCAATCTCAGCATCCAAAATAATCAAAATGCATCATTAGTCACGCAATAGAATACTTAAAATTCAATTAGAAATGAATTATAGAAGCTTGTCGACATAACAATAGCCACTCTCTTTCTCAACATTTTTGAAGGTTGTCAACCAATGTTTGCGCTTTGTTTGGTTGAAAGAGTATAAGTAGGTTACAATTGAGAGAGGTAATATTATTTTGAGAAGTATCCACGCATTTGCGTTTTGGCATCCAATGTTTAAAAAGTGACATAAGACCCCCCAAAAAAAAAAGTTTCTGACGTTAACAAAAAAGCCCATCTATTTATTTTGGCCGTCACTTTGGACGGAAACCTAGTCATCACGCACGTGACAATTTTCAACCAACAAGTTCAAAAATGCCCTTGTGGGTAAAGTGTAAACATAAATTACTTCGCCGGGAAAGATAATAACCCGTAAAGTGAAAAGATTAAAAAAAAAAACTTTTTTTTTTTTTTAAGAAGAGCTTATTTAAGGAAAACAAAACAAAACAAAACAAAACAAAGAAATAATTACCTTTTTAGTACCAAGGTTCTCACCTTTTTTTTTCTCCTCAACTAAGTTACAAATCATATCACAGATGGTACTTG
Organism: Corylus avellana; assembly: GCF_901000735.1. Lineage (NCBI taxonomy): Eukaryota > Viridiplantae > Streptophyta > Magnoliopsida > Fagales > Betulaceae > Corylus > Corylus avellana. The sequence continues at coordinate 37,093,120 of NC_081542.1, forward strand.
AGTTACGGTAAAAGACCAACTTGGTACCTCCGTCACATTCTGTTAGCCCAAACTAACGGACTACCATGTGTCACCCCCAAAAAATGCCACATGTCCTTAACAAAAATAAAATTAAACTTAAAAATATATATATATTTTTTAAAAATGTCACAAGTCCTTAAAAACTGAAAACAAATTATGGGGTGAGCGGGCCACCCATTTTGCCTATTAGGGGTGGCTTAGCCACCCTAGGGATGGTCTAGAGCTGGCCAAAACCACCCCCAAAGGCCAAAATGGGGTGGCCTAATTTTTTCAATTTTTTTTAGGGTTTATCTTTTTTAATTGTTTTTTTAATTATTTTTATTTGTTTAGGACATGTGTCATTTTTTTGGGGTAACACGTGACAGTCCGTTAGTTTGGGCTAACAGAATGTGATGAAAGTACTAAGTTGGTATTGTCCCATAAGTCATGTACTATATATTATACAATTTGTAATCTAGGTGAGAAAAAAGAAAAAGAAAAAGTGAGAACCTTGGTACTAAAAAGGTAAATTAACCCGAGTTTTTTGTTTTAGTTTAGTTTAGTTTTATTATTTTTTAATTATTTATTATTTATTATTTATTTTTATTTTAAATAAGCTTTTTTTTATTATTATTATTTTTTTTATACTTTATACTTTACGCCCCGAAGTAATTTATGTTTTCCCCGAGAGCATTTTTGAACTTTTTGGTTGAAAAGTATCACGTGCCACGCATGTGACTTGGTTTCCGTCCAAATTGATGGCCAAAATAAATAGATGGGCTTTTTTGTTGATGTCTGAAAGTTTGTGGGGGTCTTTTGTCAATTTTTAAACATTGTGCGCCAAAACGCAAATGCATGAATGGGGATAAAGTGTATTTCTCCCTATTATTTTGGTGGCCTCTCTAAAGCGGCATTCTTCTAATGTTCTTCAAGGTGAAGTGTTGGTGGCTTTGTTGGCTATCTCCTTCAGCTATGGTAATTGTGTTCTGGAGGGTGGTTCTCCATTGGTGGTGCTCACTATCAACAATCCTTCCCTGATGTTGTGTGTCTATTGGTGGTGCTCTCTAAATAGCATTCTTCTGATGTTCTTAAAGGTGAAGCGTTGGCGGCTTTGTTGGTTGTTTCGTTGGCTGTCTCCTCCAACTTTGGTAATTTTTTTTGAAGGGTGATTCTCTATTGGTGGTGCTTGCTATCAACTAGTCTTCCCTTTTCTATTCCTACTCTTTTTTTTTAATTGTATTTCTCATATTAGTGTCGATTTATCCTCATTTTAAAGTTAGAATGCTTTGAAAGTGTATAGATGAACCAATTTTCAAGCACATTTTTATCTAAGTGAGCTACTTTCCCTTCTTGTTTTTGGAAGCATTCCTATAAGATCTTCCATTCTCTATTCCATCTGGATAAAGAGTGGGAAAAATCCTCCCCTTTAGTCTAAATATAACTCTTGAACTTTCACATAATTGTACTATCACATGTTAAATTAAGGTTTTTATTTAATTTTATCCTCAAACTTTTCAAAGGATTCAAAAGCCTTCTATAATGAGTTATGCTCCCGAATCATTCTAAAAAAAATAAATAAAAAATAAAGAAAGTTTTTTTCTTTTTTTTTTACGAGAGCTAATTCCTAGGCTGATTTTTTACTTCCACATCAAGAAGTTGTATAATAATTATATAATAATCCACTAAATCGCATTACTCTCCTATAATACCCTAGGCTGAATTTTCAATGAATCACCTCGATGGTCATATGGTCACTAAGTACCATGTAATAAATAAGAAATAATTAAATTCATGCACTTAATAATAAGAAAAGTCATAAGGAAAATAATTATTGTATTAAAACTCACCCTCTAATTTCATTGTCCCAAAATATGAAAACTTACTAATGATATGTATTTTAATAAGCCAAAATAAACATCACAATTTTTCTAAGATACCCTTAGATAGACCAAGAAGTTTGAATTCGAGTTAAAAAGAAGAGTTTAAAATTTTAAAGTAAAATTATGAGAAATTAAACCAATTACATCCTATATAGACAAATTATGGTTAAAAATCAAACATAGAGAAGTGACCTCCCTAGCTATATAGACAAATTGGAATATGTCATTTTTTATGTGTTATGCATACACTTGTTGTGAAGTTTGTGTCCCCCATTGAGAAAATATAAAGAAAAAGAGTACTTACTATACTTAAGTGGACCTAAGCTCATTAATTTAGGCTTTTGGACTAGAAGTGATATCTTAATATGTAGCTTAACTTACTCTTGTATAACTTCCTTTGTGTTTCTCTCCCCAACAATTGGCATTCGAGCCAATGGTTAGCTTCTACTTTGCTGCTACAAGTATTTTGGTTTGACTCACGTTAAAAACGTGTCATTTCTCTTGGAATACGCATGACACTCTTGTGTGAGGGAGAGTTTGGTTAATGTGGTAAAGACCCAATAGTGATGGGATATTTATTGTGCATACACTTGTGAAGTTTGTGTCTCACATTGAGAAAAAATAAAGAAAAAAAGTACTTAATATATGTAAATGGACCCAAGCCCATTAGCTTAGGCTTTTGGGCTAAAAGTGGTATCCTCATATGTATATTCATTTACCCTTGTTTGACTCCCTTAGTGTTTCTCTCCCTAACAACATGCATTGACAAATATGGCTGGTTCAGAAAGGATTTATGACCTTCAATTCAACCCCAATACTTTTTCCCATTTCTTTCCGTGTTTTACACACACGTGCAGAGAGAGAGAGAGAGAGATATGCTCAACAAATGTCAACATTATTTTATACTCCAACTCCATTAAGGGAGAGTTACATATGCAACCTTTTATTTTAATCTTGTTATGATGAAATGAGGAAAACTAGCAAAGGATTCATAATAGTTTCATAAGTTTCTATCAGAACTTTTTCTGAAGAGCTTCAATAAAATTCTTGTCAAGTTGGAAGGCCTTGGCTAGAACATTAGCATTGATGGGAGGATTAGATCCGAAAATAGCATTTACTATCGTGATGACACCTGTATTTTGGCTGCTCAAACCAGCAAAGGCTACAGCATTAGTCTTTCCCACATTGAACTGAACGTGAATGAGATCAATTGGGAACACAAAGACATCTCTCTTCTTTAGTATTTTGGTGAAAAGACGATTCTCTGGGTTGGATGTGACAAAACCAACTAACAGAGTACCTTCTATGACTACCGGAATCTCTGTGGCACGAGGGTGAGTGTGAACGGCATTTTGGCCATATGGTCCATAGTCAATACGAACCAAAGATATGACTAGAGTGTTGAGGCCTAGGATTTGGTCCACATTCATAGTAGTGACATTCGACCCAACTTGATTGTCTGTATTTCCAGGAATTTGGAGCCCAGATTAGTAGAAATCATCAGCCTTGGTATCCTTCAAATCCTTGCAGAATTTTCCATTCACAAACACTACAAGAAACAATAGATTGTAAGATAGCATACAAGAGTGAGAAATCAATAAAGATATACAGTAATGCTTGTAAGCAGAAAGGAATGAAAATAATTATATATATACCAGCAGACTTGGGGTCATCAACTACAACACAAATGTCCTGAAGAGGGCTGGGATCGAAGGCAGAGACAAGGGAGGATGCAAGGGACAAGAGAGCCACAATTGCAAGGAAATGGACTCCTTTCATCATATCTAAATAAGGTCTGTGTGTAACTTGGTGATGGGTGATAAAATATTGAATGGGAAACATGTGTATTATAGATAACTGCTATGGAAATGGTCATTGGTTCTGCTACAGAAAGTCTTGAGTGGTTATGGATATTTAATATTACAAGGACCAAGTTCTTTAACAACTAATGCAGACTTTTTAACCACGTTTTGATTTCTTCTTCTGATTCTGATTGCTATCGATCAATGCCTTAACATATTTGTAAAGAAGCTTTGGTCTTCAAATCTAGATTGCTGAAGATGTCGACCGATCAGCTGGTCTTGTTTATGATCGAAATCGTATTTCTCTTCAAAAGTCTTCTCGACCTTCCCACAAAAATCCATTTGCAGAAACACTGTTTTAGTCGGATCTGCTGTGATGGAGAAGCTTGCTTGCATTGTCATCTAGTATTGAGGTTTCTGAATATTTCTCCTCAGTAAATAAAGACTGCATGTGCTTTAATAATGCCTCGTTTTCTCCTATCCATCCAGGACCAAACTTGAGTCCGACGGGCAAAACTCTTTCAATTTCTTTGAAGCAATCTTCCAAACTACAGGCCTAAGATCTGCTTCAAATCGTGTGATGCTTCTCGCATTACCATGGTCGAGCCACCCCAAAACCTTTGTGGGTGGTTTCGGCTACCTCTTTTTGACCATTAGGGGTGGCCGAACTACCCCCAATGGCCTTAGGGTTATGGGCACAACATTCTAGTCTCAGCTACCCCCAATGGCCAAAGTGGGGGTGGCCGATCACCGTCATGGGCCTATATGGGGTAGCCAGGCCATCCTATTATTTGCTTTTTAATTTATTTTTAGGATTTATTTATTTGTTTATTTTTTTAATTATTTTTAGGACATGTGGCATGTTTACGTTATGACTTGTGGTAGTTTGTTAGTTTGGGCTGACGGATGTACTAAAATGGTCTTTACCCATAAGTCAGGTATCATCTATGATATGATTTGAAACCTAGGTAAGAAAAAAATAAATAAAAAAAGTGAAAACCTAAGTACTAAAAAGGTAATTAACCCTAATTTTATTTTCAAACTTTTCAAACGATGCAAAAGCCTTCTATAAAACCCGAGGGCAATTTTTTTGACATGTTTGCACAAGCGGAGGGAAAGGGGGTAGGGGGTTTCGAACTAGTGACCTCCGCTTCATAAAGGGTGATCTCCAGCCAATTGAGCGATCCCTTAGAAATATGAAGTTAAATTTTTAATGGGAAGTGAATCACTTGATGATCACATGGTAACTAACCCTCTAATTTCATTGTCCAAAATGTGAAAACTTAGGAGTGAATGAAAGGTATTTTAATAGAGGAATGCTAGGCTTACAAATAAGATTAAAAAAACTTTTACAACAGGATGTGGCACAACATAATTGGAAATGAAATAAATTCAAGTTTTGAGAAACCCAATGATATTGTGCCACATCATATTGTAAAAGTTTTTTTGTAAAATTTGTTTGCAAGCATAGCATTTTTCATTTTAATAACCAAAATAAACATCACAATTTCTCTAAAACACCCTTAGGAAAAGAAGTCTGAATTCAAGTTAAAAAGATGAGTTTAAACTTTTACAATAATATTATAATAAACTAAACCAAATTCCATCCTATATAGGCAAGTTATGGTTAAAATCCCACATAGACAAGTTGGAATTTGTCCATTTTTATATGCTTGACAAATATGGCTGGTTCAAAAAGGAGTTACGTCATTTAATTCAACCCCAATACTTTCTTACTGTGTTACACACACACACACGCAAAGAGAGAGATATGATCAGCAAATGTCAACATTATTTTATACTCCAGCTCCCCTGAGGGAGAGTTACATAAGCAACCTTTTATTTTAAAATTGTAATGATGGAATGAGGAAAACTGGAACAGGGTTCATAATAGTTTTATAAGTTTCTCTAATTATCCCATCAGAACTTCTTTTGAAGATCTTTAATAATATTCTTGTCAAGTTGGAAGGCTTTGGCGAGAACATCAGAGTTGATGGGAGGATTAGATCCGAAAACAGCATTTGCTATCGTGATGACGCCTGCATTTTGGCTGCTCAAACCAGCAAAGGCTACGGCATTAGTCTTTTCCGCATTGAACTGAAAGTGAATGAGACCAATTGGGAACACAAATACATCTCCCTTCTTTAGAACTTTGGTGAAAAGACGATTCTCTGGGTTGGATGTGACAAAACCAACTAGCAGAGTACCTTCTACAACTACCAGAATCTCAGTCGCACGAGGGTGAATGTGGGGAGGATTTTGTCCATATGGTGCATAGTCAATACGAACCAAAGATATGCCTAGAGTGTTGAGGCCTGGGATTTGGTCCACATTCACAGTAGTGACATTTGACCCAACTCGATTGTCTGTATTTCCAGGAATTTGGAGCCCAGAGAAGTAGAAATCATCGGCCTTGGTATCCTTCAAATCCTTGCAGAATTTCCCATTCACAAACACTGCAGGAAACAATGGATTGCAATAGTAAGAAACCAATAAAGATACATAATAATGCTTGTAAGCAGAAAGTAATGAACATAATTATATATACCAGCAGATTTGGGGTCATCAATTGCAACACAAATGTCTTGAAGAGGGCTGGGATCGAAGGCAGAGACAAAGGAGGATGCAAGTGACAAGAGAGCAACAATTGCAAGGAAATGGACTCCTTTCATCATATCTAAATAAGCTTTGTGTGTAAATTGGAGATGGGTGATAAAATATTGAATGGGAAACATGTGTATTTATAGATAACTGCTATGGAAATGGTCATTGGTTCTGCTACACAAAGTCTTGAGTGGTTATGGATATTTAAGATTACAAGTACCAAGTTCTTCAACAACTAACGCAGAATTTGAGCCTCCGTGGGTTTCTTCTTCTCATGCTTTCTCTTTGTTTTTATTTGATTACTTCTTCTCATGCTTTCTCTTTGTTCTTGTTTGATTACTTCTTCTCATGCCACTTCAACGCCATAACATATTTAAAGGTTGTTTGGTCAATAAACAACCCAAGGACTCAAATCTAGATTGCTGAAGATGTCAAATGGGACGGTTTTGTTTATGATCGAAATCTTATTTCTCTTTGATTTATTCATCATACTATTATAATATATGATGACCCAAAAAGGCATGCACATGTATGTATCGGTTGTCCAAGTTTGTTATTTATTATTATTATTATTATTTTCTTTTATAAATAATATCCTATTTTGATTCATTATCTTTGTCAACTACATGTACTAAGTTATTTTTATTTATTATCAAGAATGTACGATATATGGTGTCCATACTAATTAATATATATTTTCCATTAGAATATTACCGTCTAAAATACATTTCATGTTAGTCACTTCCAAAAAAAAAAAATGTTGTAAGGGGTGGAATCACTTCTAAACTAATGATCAAGATACTAGACCATCTATATATAATGTCACGAGGCTAAAACAAAGAAAGCGAATTCTCACTAAAGTTACACTAAAATGTTTTTTGAAAAACAGTTTTTATTTTATTTTTTAGTGTTTGGTACAATCAAAAATCGTGGTCAAACAAAAAACATTTTTGGTTGACTACAAAAACCTTATTTAATTTTTGTAAATAGTTTATCTTTTTTAAAACCATAAATCGTTGTCCAAGTTTGAGCTTTTACGGAGGTTGCCGGAAGTCGTTGACTATCTTTCCTATTGTTTGAGGTCGCCAATCATTGCCCGCCATCATTTATTTTTTAGCTAAAAAATGTTTTTAATTGAAATCATTTTTCTGAGAAATTAAATATTTTCCAACAAAAAACATTTTATGTCGAAACAAATGGAACCTTAGATCAAGTTTAGCTGAAAATGCAATAGCCAAAAAATTATAGCTTAAGGGTCCAAAAGTGGACTTTCCTGATGGGAGAACCCAATGATTTCTATCGATAGGAAATGGGAAAATAAAAAGGAAAATGGATAAATCAATCGCTAGAGGGGATCGAACCTCCAATTAATTACTTCAAAAGGGATCAACCTCCGGTTGCCTTAGGTAAAATTATGTTTGATCGATCTTCCCATAATTGCCATACGACTTTTACACTAAATTTTTAGAATAAAGCAAGACTTATTTAGGTAAGAAAATCTAAGGTTGAGCTTATTAGAGAACAACGTATTAGGGAATTAAAATCAAAATATGCCGATACAACTTATTAAGGAAATAAAAACTTAGGATTTCCTAACATTCTCCCACCGTTAAAAATAACCTTGCCCTCAAGGTTGATTACTAAGTGAAACATGTCTTCAATCCCATGGCAGCCACCATGTCCTTGTTAAGGGTAATGTCTTGTGATTGGCGTTTGGTAGAAGAGGAACAAGATAAAAAATTTATATATTGCTCATTTTACAGGACATATCACCAAAAAAAAAAAAAATTCCTAAATCAATATTACCCACCATGTAATCGAACCTCAGAATTTGGAGCAAACACCTCTCTACTGTCGTTTGACTTAGTAGAATCGATTCCCTTCCAATAAAGTGTTGCCAAATTTGATCATAACTTGTTACTTCCTCAGATTTTTCTTAAGGAAATTATTTTTCAAGAAAATGTTTTTCGTTGAAAATATTTTTTGAAAGAAAACATTTTACGCCGAAACAAATTGAGCCTTAAACTCAGCATCCAAAATAATCGAATTGCATCAATATTAGTAACACAATAAAGCATTCAAAATTCAATCAGAAATTAATCATACAAACTCTGTGGACATAATATTAATAGTCACTCTCTTCCTCAATATTTTTCAAGATCATCAATCAAGATCCATGCTTTGTACTATTGAGAGGGTATAAGCAATTTACGATGGAGAGGGGTGTGCCTGTCTATGTTGGGTTAAGGGGGAATGGGAGTTGCCACGGGTCGAAGGTTGGGGGAGATTCATTCCATTCCAAGCCATAAGCTAGTTCCGCTCCTGATTCCATGACCTTCTGATCATAAGGACATGGGTGCATGGAGGCAGTGACCGGTCGGTTTATACCGTCCCAATGCGAAGTGCCATCCCTAAGGTTGAGCCCTTACGCAATTCTTTGAGCAAAAGATTTTTATTTTGTCACATGAATTATGCACGTGAGACAAAAGAAGCTTCAGCTCAGACCTTAATGTTATTTCTATGTTTGAATCTGTCCTTTTTTATGCTTTTATTTTAGATGAATGGATTTCTCTAAATATGGCTGGTTCAAGCCAGTGACAATTGCTCCTAGTAGCCATTCAAAGAAGAGTTATGGCCTTCAATTCAACCACAACGCTCTTTCATATATCTATCTTTCTGTGTTTTAAACATTCATACAACAAGAGACACAGAGAGAGAGAGACAAAGATGCTCAGCAAACTTCAATATTATTTTATACTTTCAACTCCATCTAGAGAGAGTTACATAAGCAATCTTTTATTTTAACATTGATATAATGGAATGAGGCAAAGACGCACTAATGTTTCAGAAGTTTCTCTAAATGTTGTCCAAATCAGAATTGCTTTTGAAGATATTCAATAACATTCTTGTCAAGTTGGAAGGCCTTGGTGAGAACATCAGGGTTGATAGGAGGATTGGACCCAAAAACCGCATTTGCAATCGTGATGACACCTGCATTTTGGCTGCTCAAACCAGCAAAGGCTACAGCATTAGTCTTTCCAGCGTTGAACTGGAAGTGAATAAGACCAATTGGGAACACAAAGACATCTCCCTTCTTTAGAACTTTGGTGAAAAGACGATTCTCTGGGTTGGATGTGACAAAACCAACTAACAGAGTACCTTCTACGACTACCAAAATCTCAGTGGCACGGGGATGAGTGTGGGGAGGATTTTGGCCATATGGTGCATAGTCAATGCGAACCAAAGATATGCCTAGAGTGTTGAGGCCTGGGATTTGATCCACATTCACAGTAGTGACATTTGACCCAACTCGATTGTCTGTATTTCCAGGAATTTGGAGCCCAGAGAAGTAGAAATCATCGGCCTTGGTATCCTTCAAATCCTTGCAGAATTTCCCATTCACGAACACTGCAGGAAACAATAGATTGCAAGATAGCATACATGATCAGTAAGAAACCAATAAAGATAGTAATGCTTCTAAGCAGAAAGTAATGAATATAATTATATATACCAGCAGACTTGGGGTCATCAATTGCAACACAAATGTCCTGAAGAGGGCTGGGATCGAAGGCAGAGACAAGAGAGGATGCAAGGGACAAGAGAGCAACAATTGCAAGGAAATGGACTCCTTTCATCATATCTAAGTATGCAATGTATTCTCTAATATTTTGGGTTAATGGTGATGGGTGATATATCTTGTATGGGAAACATGCCTATTTATAGAGAACCAATATGGAAATGGTCATTGTTTCTGCTACACCAAGTCTTCAGGCATCAATGGTTATCGAATTAATTAATGTGATAGGACGAAGTTCTTCAACAACTTGTGTAGACTTTTAACCTCCGTTGGCTTCTTCTCCTCATGCTTAACTCAAAACAAATAATTGACAAGTTCTCATTATCATTATTTAATTGGGGCATGCCACTTCAACGCCATAACATATTATTAAAGGAGCACTCAAATCTAGATTGCTGAAGATGTCAAATGAGACGGTTTTGTTTATGAAAACTTGATTTATCAGAGAGAGAGAGAGACGTTTGCTAGAACTGGTGGACAATGATTGCATATCTTGAAGTTTTAATATATTTTTTCTTTTGCTTTTTGGTGAAAAACAGATTTATTACAATTTACAATAAATAAAACATATATAAGGTTCAATAAAGTCTGACCATGGCGGAAATATCCTTGTGAAATATTCTCATTTGTCACCCAGTCAACAGCTTGAGACGGCTTCTTCTTTTTTTTCTTTTTTTTTTTTTCCTTTTTTCTTTTTTAAAAAAATAAAAAAGTATTCAAGAGCATATTACGTATTTTTAAAGTCGAGGTCGAGTTTTGTCAAAGTAGGAGAGAATGATGAGGAACAAGACAAAATCAATTATTTTTTAATTTTATTAATTAATTATGTGATAAATATTTAATTTTGTATACATTTTAAAAGTTGTCTTATTTATTTATTTTTATGAATAATCTAGAGTAAATATTTCATTATGTGAATGCACTTTTACGGGATTTGCATTCTTAGTTTTAAGTACGTTGAATGTTACTTTTTATGTGAAGGATATGATTCATGAAATCTTAACTGAACTTTATTCTATTTTGCCTTCAATATATATATATAAAACATTTGAGCATATGACCTAATGTTGTACATATAATATATATGTTATAGTAGTTTTCAAGAACCATGTTTAGTTCACTTTTCATGTTTCTACTTGGAATTTAGGTAACAAGGATGAAGAGATTGGTGTTCTTGTGTTAATTAATGATTAGTTGCGAGGCCTTTCACTATTTGCAATATTTAAAATCACAAAACATGAGTCTCAGAAATAAGGGTAAAGTGTATGTTAATTAACTAATCTCTATCTCCCTAATTATTAATTTACACACTCAGGGATTTTGACCTCAGAACTTTACCCTCCACTCTATTCTTAAATGGGAGGAGTTGTCATATAAGATACCTTTAGGGTTGTAATCGAGTCAAGCCGAGTCGAGCTTGACCTATTTAGGCTCGGATTGAACCCAAGTACCACTACTCTAGTTTGGCTCTAGATTTACTTTCTACATTCATGATGTTTGAGAATGAGAGTTATCTGAATCCGTCATGGTCTACACTAATGACTCATTTGATGGTATACATGTTTGTTCAATCGATGTGCTTAAAACCATTTTCTTTTATGGTATGACAATGTGATGTAGCGTGACGTTATGGGCTTTAAAGATTAACAGCAAGAAGAAGGGATAACTATTGCTTAGATCTTGAATCTATCAAAGATATAAAAAATCTTTTCAAAACGCTAGAGTCTATTTAGAGTTTAAAGGAAAATAATGAAAAAACTCAACTCTGAACTTTCTTATTGATAAAAACTAAATAATAATAATAATAATCTACGTTCTGGAGGCTATAAGCATGTATTTATAGCCCCCAAACTCCTACCCCTAGTAGTAAAAAGAGATTAAGTCGGTTTAGACTTCTACGCAGGCCGTTCGAATGGGACATACCTCCGTTCAAACGGTCACAAAATAAACTGAAACTTAATTACGTAAAACAACTGGCTGTTCGAACGGAACAAACTTCCATTTGGATGGTCCTAAATTAAAACTGGAAACTAAGTATGAAACTGAAAGGTAACATAGGCGTTCAAATGGCTGTCGAACGGACGCCTCAGGTTTTAGGATGGGAACTTCCAGAGGGTTGGCCATTCAGACAACCTTCGAACGGGACATCGAACGGATGCCTCTGGAATTACTACAGAGAGTCCCCATGAGTGTCCCATTCAGACGAGCTATCGAATAGTAGTCCTTGCGATTGCTTTTCCAGCTCTTCTGCCCACGTTTGTGCTCTCGTCTTGACTCCCCTTCCTAGCACGGCTCCCTGGGGTCCCTTCACACTTACATCTGCACGAGTCTTCCTCATGAATTTCCAAGCACTCCGATCTACATCACAATGTCTTATATTAATAACTATTTAAATGCTGATGCAAATTGGAATTGTGTGTTAGAGTTTAGAAACCAGACCTATGTAATTATGCAGCATAGAAATACTGTTAGTGTAGCTTATTTACCCCGATTCTCCTACAAATAAGAGTTTTTGTATTAAAAATATTATCAAAGAATAAGAGCAAGACATAGCCTTTTTAGGTTCTTACCTAGTATTAATGTAGGTGTCTAATGTCGAACCACCTATAAATATCTATCTCCGATTTCTTTCTTCATTCCGATTTTGTATCAACTTAATTTCCATTGCATTATGAGTTTCTTCAATATCCACTTCTTGGGAGCTTTCTAGTCAATTTGAGGTGCATTGTATATGTAACCAAGAAGCTGGGCTGTAACGTTAGGTTAGTTTTCTTTCATCTTTGAATCCCTTCTCCATGCACTAAGATTTTGACAAGTAGATTGATGATGCAACTAAATTTTCAAAAACCAGAACCAAAGTGGAGTTAAAACTCTCTCACTAATCGATTTTCTGTACTTGTAGGCTCTTTATCATAAAGGAAATCCAAGAGTTTAGGAGTCCTACAGATGGTGAGACTTGAATGTTTTATGGATTGTGGTTGCACCCAAGTCTATAGAGAAAGGGCTTGATCAGATCCTTCGTGGAAAATCTAAGACTCCAAGGATCCTTGAAGCAAGCAAGAATTAAAAAGGAAAGCTGTCACTCAGACAAATTGGTGGTGGGTAGTTAGCTCAGGGTTCAAATGACTTGACCCCCAAGATATCTAATTTAAGGTTGTCTTTACGAAGGCTCCCGGTTAAAGTATGATTAAATTGTTAATTTTATCTCTTCCTATAAGTTTCAACTTTTAGGAAAATTGGTTATTTAACATGGTATTAGACTTAAAGGTCATACTTTTGAACCATGATTCCATCAATTCACCATCCATTTAAATTAAATATTTCACGTGTTGAGCATCAAATATTAAAAGAAAGTTTGAGCCCACTTGTGAGGATGAGTGTTAAAGTATTGATTAACTGATTAAATTAAATTTACTTCTTTTTATAAGCTTGAGCTTTTAGAAGTACTAATAATTTAACACTCCCCAAGAAAGTGAGCTTCATTGTGCAAATGCAGCTTTGGCTAGTGTCTCCTTCTTTCCATTTGGAAATTGCTACAATATTAGGCAGTGGCTGCACTTGCAAGTTTTTGAAGATGGTGCTCATGTGAATAGAATTTAGGATAATATCCGGAGACAAATATATATATATAAAAGATAAAAAAATTTATGTTATGGGATTATAAATGAAAATGAACCAGAATTTCTGCACCAGTGAAGTAAATTATTAGTGATGGTGCTCTCTTATGGGAAAGTCCTTGTAGTCACATTTGGTTAGTGTCTAACCAACTCATAATGTTGTGAAATCAATATTAGTGTATTTGAACTCATCAGTATTGTGATTGCAAAATCACAAAACTGATGAAATGAGAAGAGTTCAATTTAAAATTCCTTGACTTTGTGAAAAAATTATTATTTTTGTGAAGTAGAGAAGAATTTTAAATAAGATGATGAAGAGTTTTGAAAAAGTGTAAAGTTAAAATAGAAAAAAAGTGATTTTTCTACTTAAAATTTAGATAAAGAATACATAGGTTGATGTGAATGCTCGAATGGTTGAAAAGCTTTTGAAAAATTGAGGCTCGTGCCATGGTCTTAGTCTGTGAAGTGGTTAATATGACCAAAAAAAAAAAGAAGAATAGGCTCCTTATATCTTTATATCATTTATTTCTTTGAGATGTTATATATATATATATAGAGAGAGAGAGAGAGAGAGAGAGAGAGAGATGCACACTTAACAACAAAAGTCAACATTATTTTATACTCCAAATCCACGTTGAAAAAATTATACAAGCAACTTCCTTTAATTTTAATATTATTATAACGAAATAAGGCAGCCATCATAATTGTTTAAGAAGTTACTCTAAATGTTGTACAATTAGAATTTTTTCTGAAGATCTTCAATGATATTCTTGTCAAGTTGGAAGGCCTTGGCAAGAATATCAGGATTGATGGGAGGATTAGATCCGAAAACAGCGTTTGCTATCGTGATGACACCTGCATTTTGGCTGCTCAAACTAGCAAAGGCTACGGCATTTGTTTTTCCCACATTGAACTGAAAGTGAATGAGACCAATTGGGAATACGAAGACATCTCCCTTATTTAGAACTTTGGTGAAAAGGCGATTCTCTGGATTGGATGTGACGAAACCAACCAACAGAGTACCTTCTACGACTACCAGAATCTCAGTGGCACGAGGGTGAGTGTGGGGAGGATTTTGGCCATATGGTGCATAGTCAATGCGAACCAAAGATATGCCTAGAGTGTTGAGGCCTGGTATTTGTTCCACATTCACAGTAGTGACATTCGATCCTACTTTATTATCTGTATTTCCAGGTTTTTGGAGCCCAGAGAAGAAGAAATCTTCGGCCTTGGCATACTTCAAATCCTTGCAGAATTTTCCATTCACAAACACTGCAGGAAACAATATATTGCATGCACACAAGATCAGCAAGAAACCAATAATAATGATAGTAATGCATAGTAATGCTTGTAAGCAGAAAGTAATAAACATAATTATATATATACCAGCAGACTTGGGGTCATCAATTGCAACACAAATGTCTTGCAGAGGGCTGGGATCGAAGGCAGAGACAAGGGAGGATGCAAGTGACAAGAGAGCCACAATTGCAAGGAAATGGACTCCTTTCATCATATCTAAGTAAAATATGTATTCTCTAATATTTTGGTTTGGTGATGGGTGATATATCTTGTATGGGAAACATGCCTATTTATAGAGAACTAATATGGAAATGGTCATTGTTTCTGCTATACCAAGTCTATAGACATCAATTGTTATCGATTTAATGTGGTAAGGACGAAGTTCATCAACAACTACTGTAGACTTTTAGCATCCCATTGGTTTATTCTTCTCACGCATGCGTTTTCTTTATTCTCAATTGATTACTTCCTACGCTTAACTAAACAAATAAAAGACCAGTCGACGTTTTTTAATTGGGTCTTATCACTTCAACGCCTTATCATATTAATTTGTAAAGGTTCTCTCGACTCAAATTAATCTAGATTCTTGAAGATGTCAAATGAGACGGTTTTGTTTATGAAAACTTAATTCATCAAATAATAATAATAATAAATTAAGAAGAATAAAATAAGCGAAGAGGAAAAGAAAGTTTTTCCCATTCCCATTCTAATTCGATTTCTTGGAAGCATGCACAATGCAGTTTCCAACTTGATCATCTTGATCCACTTGAGGATCAAGAAGAGAAAAGATGGGTTTTAATATATTTTAGGTGGGTATTCTTAAAACTTTTTTCATTCCCACTAAAAAAAGGGTAAATATTGTGCCAAATATTTTTTAAGCGAAATCGCGATTTTTGTATAAATTCCAAACATCCTCTAATCTGCTTATAGAGATCACGATTTTTTTTCAATTTTAAAATTTGTGTTTTTAAAATCGTAATTCCAAACATTCTAAATTGCGATTTGGTTTAAAAATGTACTCACAAACGGACCCCTAGAAAAAATCAATTCGCAATTCAGACTCCGTTTACTTCGACGTAAAATAGTTTCGAGAAAATGAATTTCGTATTTTACGGTGTTTACTTCGACGTAAAATAGTGATCAACGGAAAATATTTTTCTTTTGACCGAAAATTCTTCTTTAATTTTCGGAAAATGGTTTACGGTTTTCAAAACCGTAAACCATTTTCCGACTATGAGCATCTCATTCATAAATTGATGGACCTTGCCAAGACCTGCCCAAAACCTTGCCGGGACTTAACCGGGACCCGCCTGGGACCTAACCGGGACTTGTCCGGGTTAGGTCCACAGATAAAGCCCAAAGGGTTACATTAAGCTCTTATTGAATGATTGTTTACAATACAGAATGCTCTATTTATAGAGCTTACACATAAATGTAAGCTTAACCAAATCCCCTAATTTAAGGTGATCAAATCATAATCAAATCTCTAAATTAGGCTAATCTAATCTTCATCAATCGTAATCAAATCCCTAACTTTAGGGTCATTCAAATATACTCTAACATCATCTCTCAAACTCAAGGATGAAGATCTTGAAACCTTTAGTTTGACATTTTTTATTTTTTATTTTTTTATTTTTTTTTGAGATAGCAAAACAATACAAAAGAGTGTCATCTATGGGCCAAAAAAGAGAGCTAACTTTGGGCTAAAATGAGAGCCAATTGTAGGCAAAAGTGGGCTTGGGTTTTAAACAATACCACATAGCCAAATAAAAGGAAAGTCAACTTTAGGTTGAAGTGAGCGCTAACTATGAGTTGAAATGGCCTGAGTTTTAAACAATACCACAGAGCTGAGGAAAAATAGGCCAACTATGGGCCAATGGATGGGCAACTTGGCCTCTTTTGAATTTTGGTGGGCAACTTGGGCCCTTTTTTTATTTTTTTTATTTTTTTATTTTTTAAGGACTCTATTTACATAAGTTGGGATAAGAATAACCTTATTCCCATAACCAAACAGCTCCTGGTATAACAACTAAACAAAAATATCATATTTCTAAACTAGAATAGCAATAACTTTGCACTTAAGTGAGGATAACTCACACCTGGAACCAAACACACTTCATCTTCTTCAAATTCTTATCTCACGACTGGGCCTTTTTCTTCTTTTCTCTCTAAGCCAAGATCAATTGAATGGAGGTTGGAAGATCAACGGTGCAGCTGGAATGGTGGCAGGCTGCGCCGGAAGGCTGTCGTACGGCTGAAGGGAGCAGGGGCTTCACGGGCTTGGATGGCGGCGGTGACTGGATGGGGCGAACAGGAAATAGGGCTGGGATGTCGGATCCGGTAGTAACAATGGCCGCTGGACAGCTGGGTGTTGGTGGAGACTCCAAAGGCGAACGACGCCGTTCAGTTCTACAAGGCCGTGTTTGGTGCTGAGGAAGGTGCGGCGGCTGGCAGCGACGTGTTGGTCTTCGACTGGCTTGGCGGCAACGAGCTGGATGGAGCCGTGGAAGGCCAGACATAGCGTGGGAATTGCTGGGCTGTGAGCGGGAATGGAAGACGGTGGCTGGCGGCATTCACCCGATGTTGGCAAAAGGGCAACAGCAGAGTAGGACGCAGTCGTGCAAATTTTCTTTTCTTTTTATTTATTTTTTTTTTCAAGAAACAAAAATAAATTGAAGGAAAAAGAAATTCACAAGACCATTAGATCGTAGAATGGCGTTAGCCTATTACTTTGAAACCATGTTAAAAATTGGTCTTGGGCCTAACTCAACCCAAAAGCTAGCTCAAGAGTTGAGGTTTCCCCTCAATCTTATAAATGGCACATCTCCTTAATACCCAAGCAATGTGGACTTCCAACACACCCCCTCACGTGTAGCGGGAAGACATCCAAGCCAACACGTGTAGCAATGGGAGACGGTGGGCCACAGTTAATTGGGATATGCTCTGATACCATATTAGAAATGGGTCTTGGACCTTTTTCTTCTTTTCTTTCTAAGCCAAGATCAACTGAATGGAGGTTGGAAGATCAATGGTGTGGCTGGAATGGTGGCAGGCGGCGCCGGAAGGCTGTTGTGTGGCTGAAGGGAGCAGGGGCTTCATGGGCTTGGATGGTAGCGGTGACTGGATGGGGCGAACAAGAAACGGGGCTCGGATGCCGGATCCGGTAGTAACGGTGGCCGCTGGACAGCTGGGTGCTGGTGGAGACTCCAAAGGCGAACGAAGCCGTGCAGTTCTACAAGGCCGTGTTTGGTGCTGAGGAAGGTGTGACGGCTGGGTGGCAACGGGCTGGTCTTCGACTGGCTTGGTGTCGACGAGCTGGATGGAGCCGTGGAAGGCCAAACATAGCGTGGGAAATGGTCATTGGTTCTGCCACACCAAGTCTTGAGTGGCTATGGATTTAATATAAAAAGGTACCAAGTTCTTTAACAACTACTGCGCACATATACTTTTAACCACGTTTTGGTTGCTTCTTCTTTGTTCTTAATTAATTCATTCAATTCCGTAATATATTTGTGAAGGTGGTTAATTTTGTCAATTAACAACCAAATTGATGCACCCGATTAAAACCCACTCCAAAGTCCAAAACCATGCATGATCCTTACAGGAAATTCATAAATATAAATATATATTTACTAAGTACCACGCTGATTACCAATCTTGGGTAATCTCTATAAATCAATGGGCCTCGATGCGTAGACTATATGCTCTAAGCCTCAACAACTTTTCGTCCTGCTTTCTCCAGAACAAACGCCATCGTTTGTATAAAATTAAATCTGGACTAATCAAATTTTAGTATCCATATAAATTGTACAAAAAAGTTATATTCATGGGAAAGAAGAAAAAACAAAATGAAACTGATAAATTGTACAAAAAAGTTAATCCGAGTATATCAACTTAAAAGTTGGTCCCTACTTAGTGCCGGTATCAGTTCAATTGGTAACAGGAGGAGTACGTATTTTCGCCCATCAAACCTAAAATTCAGTTAAGTCGGTTAATTAACCCACTTTATATGAACAAGAATAAATTTCGATTACTTCGGTTAAGGTGTTTAATTGTCTGTGAGTTAAGTTGGTTTGTCGTGGGCTTTTTATATTGGGTGAAAACTTACTTTTATGGGCCAAAATTGATTTTTTTTTTTTTTTGGTCCAAATAAATGGTTGTTTTTTGGACTAAACCAGTGTGTTATTGGGACACATGTTTTTGGGCTAAACAAGTGATGCAAAAAAACTATTGAGAGCCAAAGTCAGTTAAGTCGGTTTGGTTTGGTTTGGTTAACTGACGAAATAAATTTTTTACCGCCTAACGAACCAATTTTTTACCCCCCAACTCATAAGGAAAAAAACAAATGAAGGTAAAAAAAAAAAAAAATTTATAGAGTAATTTTTTTTTTTTTTGGGGCATATCAGCCCCAAGCAATACAGTTTGTTAGCCCTTGGCCCCTACTCATAATAAACTCTGCCTCCGTCCGTGGTAGTCGGCAATTAGATATTCTGCTCACCCTTAGTCCTAATTAAACAACCTTTAATCTCTTTCCTTGTATTTTGATGGATATCATGAACGGCCTCATGTACATGTTCATGCATACTGGAGTATTGAACGTGTAACTGAAAAAGAGTGAAAACTTTGGAATAGTATAAACATATTATCTAGATGGAACATTCAAGTTTAAAAGGTAAAATTAAGGTCCGCAAGAGATAATTCAATCCGCTGAAAATCACACCTCATGTAGTACAGATTACTAACCAAATCTCCCTTCTTCTTCTTTTGTGGACATGTAAAAAATTAAAAAAAATTTAAAAAAAAAAAAAAAGGAGGATAAATTTCTTTCCCTGTATAACTAATCATTTTTAAAAATTTAATACAATTATAAAATAAGGTTAATACATTAATACAAAAATAAGTGTAATTAAGAGGATAAAGAAATGGTAGCGTACGTTATCCAAAAAACAAACCCAAAAAAAAAAAAAAACCGTAACCCACCGACTCAAATTTGAAATTCCTTGAATTACGATCCTCTCTTCGATTTCCAGGATACTTTCCTTATCTTCCAAGTATTTAAGTTAAGCCCAACGGTTTCTCTTCAACAATTCAACTCTATATATTCATCATATTCCATCGGCTTCTTCAATTCCTTTCCCGCCGACATGGAATTTGACAACTACTGCAGCGCTCTGCCGCTAGATATTGTAATGCCCGAAGACGACGACGATGATGCCTCCTCTGACGTGGACTTCGTCGTCGAGATGGAAGCTTCACATACTTACGTCCCTCACTCCATGCTTGAAGACGATTCCGGTGATCTGCAGCTTTTGGATAACCTCGAAAGCGAGACATTCCGGAAAACATTCAAGGTGAAGCGCGAGGCTATTCTGCATCAACCCACGTCTACCGTATCCGACATGCTTTTTGAAGTCGGCGTCCCCTTGGGGATTCAAGAATTCATGGTACAAAGAATCTTGGGTTGCGCGAATGACATGGCGAGACAGAAACGCTACGCCGGTCGGAAGGTTCTGAGGATGCGTGTAACGGCTGAGGTGACGCAGTTCGTCGATGACGATTTTGTTTTGGGGCTGGCCGTCGACGACCGGATTTGTGGGTTGATTCCGGCCAGTGAGTCGTCAATTGCAGCGTTGGAGAAGGTGGAGATTGAACAAGGAACGGGGGAGACGTGTAGTATCTGTTTGGAAGAGCTCATCGGTGGTGCGGCAGCCGCTCGCATGCCATGTATGCACCTGTTTGATCAAAACTGCATCGAGAATTGGCTGCAGAGGAATAATTTTTGCCCGCTTTGTCGATTCAAGTTGCCCGCCCGTGAATGATTTGTATGAATTGATTAGGAATTTTGTTTAGAAAAATTATATATAATTCTCATTGTCAATTACGAATGTTTTAAATTTTTTTAATAACTTTTTATTTTTATTTTTAATTAAGCATATGGACATGTGCCAATATTTTAAGGGGATGATGTAATTCTGTCATCTGAAGCTAAAAATAGGTTTAATTTTTTTTGGGGACAAATGAAAAATATGGGAGGAGTATAGTATGTTGCCAAATACACCCATTGCTACATAGAAGCAATTCAATTTAATAACCTACTAAACTTTTTCTTAACATTAGCTGATGTAATAGTCACTTAAAACATGACACATTAATCGGCGTAATAAGCCGGCGTGATGAATAACATTACTCTTTTAAGTTGTGCCCCAAAAAAGATAAAAGAAGACAGGGGAAGATCTTTATTCTATTTTCATTTCCATCCCTCTCTTGTCATGGTAATTTAGAGGTTACACGGAAAGAATTTGTGACTTGAATATTATACTTTTTCAAGAATTGCCTTGAATGACTACAGAATTTTGTGGTTCTATGTCAGTATGCTTTTAAATCTGATTAGGATCCTCTATAATTTCAAAAAAAAAAAATAAAAAAAAAATTGTAATTTCTCAAATTACAAGATTTAGGCCGGTTCTTTACATGGAAATGCTTGTGAAATGCAACCTATTAAAATTGTGGCATGTTATCGAGGTTGCCAGAAATAATTTATCTCTGAAAAGACTTATTTTTTACTTTTGGAGAGACGCTTCTTTTTCAAAAAACCAAAAGATAATTTTTTGCTCAAAATTTTTTTACAACATAGAGAGTAAAAACCTAATAAAAATATACTCAATTTTTAACTATAACATGCCACATTTTTAATATATGACATTTTCTAAGGGTTTCGATGTAAAGAAACAGTCTAAATTAAATTCCCTAATTTGAGAATCTATAATTTCTTTAAAATTGTAAGGGATCCTCGTCATGGTCGTTCATCATTCCATTCACCTAATTTTTTGAGCCAAACTTGCCTTATTGAGTTTTGATACTTATACAAGTTTCTTTTACAATTTCACACCATGATTTTATACTAGGAGCATTTGTTTTCTTCCAAGGGTGGACAAAGACAATGAATAAATGTTGGCGAAAGAAAATTTAGACGGGCCAAAAGGGGTGTATATGCGGGCGGATATTAACTGCCTGTATTTGCTATATGCACATGCGATGCGGTTAGTTATAACCATTATCCGCATATGCGGATGCATATAGCAATTTTAGGGTATGAGGACACAGTTAGTAATAGTATCCACATCCACATACCCTTATATATAATATATAGGGGAAACTTCAGTAAGCCCCCCCCCTCCGGGAACTTTCAGTCGATTTGACAAACACTCCCTGTACTTCAAACTCTCTCACTTTACCCCCCTAAACTTTCAATTTCTATCATTTTTCCCCTCTCTGTTAGTTTTCACCGTTAAACCAACATTTTGTGCCCATTATACCCTCAACCAAAACTACGTCGTTTTTGGCTAAAAAACTACATCGTTTTGGGCATCAAAACTACATCACCACACAGCCCAAAACGACATCGTTTTGAGTATAATATTTAAAAATAAAAAAAGGGAAATCGAGCCACACCTGGCCGGTCTAGGGGTGGTCGAACCACCCCCATGGCCAAGGGGGTGGTCCGGCCAAAACAAAAAAAAAAAAAAGTAGGATCGGTGTTTTTGGGGTCCGACCACCCCAAAACAATGATCCTCCCTTTTTCTCTTTCTTTTTTTTTTTATATATATATTTTGCTTTTTAAAAAATAATAATAATAATAATTTTAATGCCTAAAACGACATCGTTTTGGGCTGCGTGGGTGTTATAGTTTTAGGATACAAAACAATGTAGTTTTGGAGTGAGAGTATAATGGGCATAAAAAGTCAAACCGTTTTGACTTTAACTTTGAAAACTAACAGAAGGGTCCAAAGTGAGAGCAAACCAAAGTTCGGGGGAGTAAAGTAAGAGAGTTTAAAGTACATGGGGTGTTTGTCAAATCGGCTGGAAGTTCGAATTGGCTTACTGAAGTTTCCGCTAATATATATGTTATATATTATATTTAATAAATTCACCAAAATGATGTTGTTTTGGATTAGGTATATGCTATGTTTACATTGTTTTCAAAAGTAATGTGAAATCAATATATTTTTTCAAAACATTATGTCTAAAAAGTAAAAGAAGCCTGAAACACTAAAAACTGTCCTAAATTATTTTCAAAATTGTTTAAAATATGCCTTAATTAATAAAGACCCCATGAACGCAAAAAAGAATAAAATAAGCTCAGAAAGACCATTACCTAATATGCGGATAACGGATAATAACTACATTTAATAATCACAATAACTGCGTGGATATAGTTAGTACTAAGATGATGCAAATGCTATGACAAATAATAACATTCGCATCCGCATTTATACTCCTAAGAAGGGTGATTGCCCCCTTTGGAACGGAAACGGATCAACTCCATTGGAGAGTATACATTAGTACATTTAGAGAGGTAATATTGTCCAAACAATTTGCCCCTAAAAAATTAAGGACAATATTGCCCTCCAAAATGTACTAAATTGATACTCTTCATTTCATTTGAAATAGAGAGGATCCATTTCCCTTTGGAACCCACGACCAATTATGCAAACCATAATACCTCAACAACAAATACTGAGGAAATGGAAACCAATGGATCTAAAGTACAAAGAAATAAAAAATCGAGAGAACCCTATATATTATATGTGAAAATTTTAGAAATTCTTGATTATGCCCATGATCCAGCTTGATTACAAAATTTTTCCATTTTGTATATGTGTACATATTAAGACGTAATGGATAACAATCATATTAAACTGTTATTGTCATATAAATCACTATTTTGTGCGCCAAATTTTTGTAGTGTGGGCTTTTCTTGACTTCAGGATATATGCTTTCCAATAATTCTTCGCCGGTTTAAGCAAACTAGCCAATTACTAGGCCTCAATTTGTATACATTTTCTATGGTTCAAAGATCTATGGAAAAATTTCACCTAATTTTCTTAAACATTCATCATATTTGTAATTATCTCCTTAAACTTTAAAAACTCTCAATTTAGTGTATCCATTTTTCAAAAAAAAAATTTCTTTTCAATTACACCCTAAATCCTAACCGGGGTGTCAAAATTCTCAAGATACCTTCATTTTTTTTAGGAAAAAATAAAAAGAGAAAAAAATTACAAATATATAGGCGTTGGTCGGGATTTAACGGAATTTACAAAAATTTCAACACCTGAATCTTTCAAATTATATATATATAATATGGGTATTTTGGAAATTTTGATAAGATTTAACAGAAAATCCTAACGGATGGGTGAAATTGAAAAAAAAAAATAAAAAAATAAAAAAAAATTGAAAGAGTTATACACTAAATTGAGAGTTTTTAAAATTTATAGAGGTAATTGCAAAAATTGTGACAATTCAATAGAGAGTTAAGTCAACTTTTTCAAACATATATGAAACGAAAGATTAGATTCTCATTTGTCATTGTTAGAGACTCTCAAGATTTCATCACATAATATTCCAGCCGTTACCTGATGCTTGACCTGATAGTCACTTCCTCTTCTTCAGTTATTTCCTCTCCATTTATTTCCAGCCGTTACACTATTCTTCATTTTATTTCATTTATTCACCTACTGTAACTTATCTCTTTATTACATATGAATAGCCTCTTGTGCTTCCTTATCTTTTGTAACTTACATATCTTGTAACTGATGTATCTGTATAGCTTCCATGTACATGTAACTTGAATATAAATATGAATGCAATTCTCTGTTTTGGGCAAGTAAACCATAACAGCTTTTTCAATATTTTCATGGTATCAGAGCTAGGCTCCGTTTACTTCGACATAAAATGATTTTCATAAAATAATTTTCGCATTTTACGGTGTTTATTACAACGTAAAATAGTGGTCAAACCGAAAAAACCTTTACATTTTCAAGAAAATGGTTTACAATTTTTAATTTCGTAAACTATTTTCCTTGTTCAACTCGAGGCTCTTTTGATTAAAAAAAAAAAAGAAAAAAAAACCGATGATTTCACTTCACCTTCACGCACAACTACAGCTTCTCCTTCACCTTCACGCTCAACACACACAGGCTGCACAGCTCTTCTCTCTCTCTCGGCCGAGCTTCACTCGTCAAACCCCGAAGTAGGTATTCTCATCTCTCTCTTTCTTTGTTGAATTGTATGTATGGAGCGATTCATGGAGCAATTTGATTTTGGTTTGATTTTGGTTTCTTTCTCTGTTGGACAACTGGAATTCATGGAGCATTTTGATTTTGGTTTCTTTCCTTATTAATGTATCAGATCTGCGATTTTTTTCTAAAGCTTTTTAAGATAAAATATTTTCTGAAGATTTTTTCTTTGTTTGTCTAAAGCTTTTCGATCTAGAGAAAGAAAATTTCAGATCATCGATTGTGTTTTACTCTCGTATCGATCAGTTGGGACGGATTGGGTTTTGGGTCTATGGTGTGGATTTTGGATTTTGGAAAATGAGAACTTCCAGAGTTGCTTTGGTGTTTAATTTTTGAAGTTTTTGATTGGTAGCTGTTGTTTTTCTTGCTTTTTGCCTGTCATTGCTCTGACTGGCTGCGAAGAGAGTATGGGATGCGATTATGGGAAGAGAGTAGAGAAAAAAATGTTTTGATGTGATACAATTTATTTTCAACAATTGACCACTCAACAAGAACAGAAAATTATGCATGATCCTATCAAAATTAGACTCGTCTTATTCTGATGTTATTAAACACACGTGGAACCACGAATTCCTATTGGAGTATAATGTCATTTTCCTTGAGGTTTATTTGTTAATGTATTTTAGTTTGAAAAAAATATTCTTAAATGACTTAAAAAGTGAAATTATTTGTGTTATTTTTTTTTAAACAAGCTTGTAACATTTTTTTATGTTTCATTATTTGTTAATGTTTTTATTTTGAGAAGAGAAAAGGAAAGACTAAAAACAAAAATTTTACCCACTTGCATGGGCACAAAGATAGGGAATTGGTTAATATTTCAAAAATTAGAAATAGGCTCCCTATATATCATGTGTTTATTTGGGATGACTTTTATATATATATATATAGAGAGAGAGAGAGAGAGAGAGAGAGAGAAATGCTCAATAAACGTCAACATTATTTTATACTCCGACTCCACTTAGAGAGCGTTTAATAAGCAACCTTTTATTTTAATACTATTATTTATGAAGGGTTGATAACAATTTTATAAGTTTTTCTAATTTTTATCTCATTCGAACTTTTTCTGAAGATCTTCAACAATATTCTTGTCAAGTTGGAAGGCCTTGGCGAGAAAATCAGGATTGATGGAAGGATCAGATCCAAATACAGTGTCTGCAATCGTGATGACACCTGCATTCTGGCTACTCAAAGCAGCAAAGGCTAGAGCATTGGAGTGTCCCACATTGAACTGGAAGTGAATTAGACCAATTGGGAACACAAAGACATCTCCCTTGTTTAGAACTTTGGTGAAAAGGCGGTTCTCAGTGTTGGATGTGACAAATCCAACTAAGAGAGAACCATCTACGACTACCAAAATCTCAGTACCACGAGGGTGAGTGTGGGAAGAATTTTGGCCATATAGTGCGTAGTCAATACGAGCCAAAGATATACTTAGAGTGTTGAGGCTTGGTATTTGGTCCACATTCACAGTAGTGACATTTGACCCAACTCGATTGTCTGTATTCCCAGGATTTTGGAGCCCAGAGAAAAAGAAATCTTTAGCCTCGGCATACTTCAAATCCTTGCAGAATTTTCCATTGACGAACACTGCAGGAAACAATAAATTGCAAGATACCATGCATACAAGATCAGTTATAAGAAACCAAGCAGAAAGTAATGAACATAATTATATATGTAGAAGCTTGATTAAAAAATAAAATAAAATCTAGTATATATATACCAGCAGTTTCAGACTTGTGGTCATCAATTGCAACACAAATGTCCTGAAGTGGGCTGGGAGGATGCCATTGACAAGAGAACAACAAATGCAACGAAATAGACTCCTTTCGCCATATCTACTTAAGCTCTGTGTTTTAATGGTGATGGGTGAGAAATATTGCATGGGAAACATGTCTATCTATAGATAATCGATCGCTCTATATGGAAATGGTCAATATTGGTTCTGCTACACCAAGTCTTGAGTGGTTATGGATTTAATATATATGACAATAAGTTCATCAACAACTAGTGTATGCATGTAGACTTTTAAACTCCGTACGTTGGTTTATTCTTCTCATGATGCATGCCTTTTCTTTCTTCTTCGTTGATTAATTACTTCTTCTTGTGCTTAACGTAATAAATAATCGATACCCCATATCATTTTTCTAATGGTTCTTATTAGAAATGGGTTTTAGGCCTATCTCAACCCAAAAGCTAGTTCAAGAATTGAGGTTTTTCCTCACCCTTATAAATGGCCAATTTCCTTAATACCCAGGCAATGTGGGACTTCCAACACGCCCCCTCACATGTGGCGGGAAGACATCCAAGCCAATACGTGCGACAATGGGTGACGGTGGGCCACAGCCAATTGGGCTAGGCTCTGACACTTTATTAGAAATAGGTTTTAGGCCTATCTCAACCCAAAAGTTAGCTCAAGAGTTGAGATTTCTCTTCACCCTTATAAATGGCCAATCTCCTTAATACCTAGGCAATGTAGGACTTCCAACAGTTCTTTGGTCAATTAACAACCGAACCACTCAAAATTAATATGTAGATTCCTAAAGATGTCAAATGAGACGGTTTTGTTTATGAAAATTAACTTAATTCATCAAAATAATATTAATAATAATAAAAAAATAGTAGAATAAAAAAAGAGAACAACATAACATATATATATATATAAATCATTGTGTATTAATTTAAGAAGTAATCGGTGTCCCAATTGAAAAAATAAAATGTATTGGAAAAGTTCAAGTAATGACTTCTGCATAACAAAGCCTTGAGAGTATTTGAGAGGGAGTCTAATATATATTTGTACATGGCGTACGTTACATATTCTCATACATAATAAAGAAAATGAATCAAAATTCCTTGTATCTGAAATCAAGAATGCTTGGATTCAAAGGGATCTGTGGATTCTTACAGATATCATAATTATCATTTATTATCTCAAAAAAAAAAAAAATTATCATTTACGTTTTTACTAAGAAATTTTCTAGTAATTAATTAAGAAGCCTATTTTTTTTTTCTTTCTTTTTTTTTTTTTTTTGGTTGAAATTGCACATATAATCATTTTTTCATGCTGGCAACTAGCATGTCATTACAGAGTGCAATTTGCTTTCGTGAAATTTGCCTTCCTTGATTTAATGCAAGTGTAGGATCGACCGACCATAAATCTTCATGGGTTCTATGTAAGTAGCATGTCATTATAGAGTGCAATTTTCTTCGTGAAATTTGCCTTCCTTGATTTAATGCAATTGTAGGATCGACCGACCATAAATCTTCATGGGTTATATATATATATATATATATATATATGTGTGTGTGTGTCCCTTCCGAGTCTTTTGTTTTTGCTACCTTTTAGGTCTAAGTTTTCTTGTTATTTTTTTAAGGGAAAAGTCCACGTACCCCCCTCAAACTACAACCTAATTAACAATGTTTAATTCCCCAAAACTTTCAATTATGACAATGTCCCCCCAAACTACCGAAACATTGTCAATGTCTCCCAATGACGAAACTACCACTAGTAAAATTTAAACAAAAACAAAAAAACAAAAAAAAACAAAAAACCAAAAAAAAAAACAATGAGTGAAATAAATTTAAAAAATAATAATAAAACTCTTATAAGAAAAATAAAAAAAAATTCGATTTTTTTTTTTATAAAAATTGAAAATTTTAGTTTTTTATTTTTATTTTATAATATTTTAAATAAAATTTTCCGTTCAAAAAAATAATAAAAAAATCGTTTAAAAAAATAAAAAATTCCGTTTCTTAAAAAAAATCGTTTTTTTTTTTTTTAAATAAAAATTTTCGTTTTAAAAAATAACAAACTTAAGAAAAAATCGGTTTTAAAAAAAAATAAAAAATTTAAAATGTTCGTTTTTAAAAAAAATTAATTTTTATTTTTATTTTTTAAAATTTATAGGGGTATTTTTGTCTTATTGAGAAATATGTATGAGCATTTTTATCTTTTTGCTAGTCTTATTTAGAAATATGTATGGGCATTTTTTAAAAATTAAATTGAATATAAATTTCCTGACATGTCAAATATTGACACGTCAGGAAAGCCTGACGTGTTGAATGTAACACGTCAATAAATATTGACGTGTCATATTCTACACGTCAAAAAAAATTGGTTGACGTGCCACTTTTGGCATGTCAATAATTACTGACGTGGCAAAATTTGGTTACTGTTTGCCACGTAAGTAACCATCCTTTTTTTGTAATGAATGTTTTGGTAGTTTGGAGGGACATTGGCACAATTGAAAGTTTTGAAGGACATTATCAATTAGGTGGTTATTTGATAGAGTACGTGAACTTTAGGGTTGTTTTAATTATAATAAGGATAAATTCCGTACGGACAACTACCCACACAAGGTATTGAAACTTTTTGAAGACTTGTTCTTTCCTTCGACTCTGATGAATATGAATGCTTTGTGTTCATACATACAATAGCTCAGTCAATAATAAATTTTGATATTATAATAATAAATAATATTAAATCAATGATTTTTATTTTTTAACAAGAGATAATCTAAAAGTAGACAACTAAGACAAGCAATGCTACATCAGCATAGTAGCATAGTGGGATAGTAGTATATTATACAACATTACTCTTTTATTTTATCATGTAGCCTTATAGAAAAGAGTATTAATGTTATAAATCATATTTTTATCTCGTAATTAATCTGTAAAATTGCCGCATTAGTTCCAAACAACGATTAAAATGGATGTATTCCCAATATAGCTTCAATACATGGGCTACTTGGGAGATCAGTCTTTAGATGCTAGCAACACAACAGGGGCTTCACCAAAAGCAGCAGAAGACGAGAGATATGTAGTGGCAACATGAATAATTTTACCATTAGAGAATTTAAGAACTACAACTACAACTGAGAGACCAATCTTAAGCACAACAGCAAAGCACAACAGTGAAACAAGCACTGAAAGGAGACTGAATCTAAGCCAAAAATAAAGTCTCCACCTAATAATAATACAACACAAGAGCAGGAAGACTAGATCTAAGGCCTACACAAAATAACAAAAATACAAAAGAAAAAAAAAAAAGAAACCCGACAACTAGTAACATTGTCGAAGCGAGAGAGGCAGGTGGAGATGGTGGAAAAGCAACCAGAGAAGCCCGCTTACCGGGGCATAAGTGGTACGCCCCTGCAAGTGAACATCTGTAGGCGGTGAGGGAAACGACAATGAGATGATGGGAGGCCAATGAGGACATTGGGTTGGAGCGTGGAGACTGAAGTGGTCTTTTTGTGTACAAAAATATCAATAATAAAATTACCACTCGCAATAGGACAAATCCTTGTAGGATATGACTATATAGAGGGTATCATACCTCAAGGATTGCATGGATATTGTTATCAAGCTTTTTAAGATTAAATATAACTCAATTTAAAAGATGATTGATTTGATTTTTGGTTATAATTAAATGCATAAAAGTAAAGATAGTAGGGATGAGAGAGACTAGGGGGTTGATTTTACCACAAACCGCATAACAATAGTCAATCATAAATTAATAAGAAAAATTCATACTATGGTCTCACTCGAGTAGTCAAGAAAAAATCATCATTAAGAAAATAAGTATAATCCATCTTTGGTTGGCACGGCCGTCCACCTAACTACTAAGATGCGATACGATCCGTCTTCCTTAAGTATATAATATCTAATTCCTTAATAGGCGACACACAATCAAGGGATAAGTATAACCCATCTTCGGTTGGTACAAAATGTCTACCTAAATTACACTAAATCAGGGTGTAGTACAATCCGTCTTCGCTATGCATGGCTTATCAAATCCTATTGATCATGTGTCAGTTGAAACCATTGCATAACAATTATTTATATAATCACAGAAAATATGAAGGATTGAGTTCAATCAATATAAAAGACTTTATAAGACAAGAGAAGAATTTCATAAAGATTGAATATAAACATTAAGATCAATTTTCACAATTATACAACCATCATGCATCAACGCCCTATTATAGAATTAGTTGCTCATACTGGTGCTGGAATGACCTCATGCTGTGTTCATCTTCTCTTAAACTCTTTAGGCCTCCAAGAAGATATTTTATGTCCAATCTAAGCACCAGCTTCTCTTAAAGGCTTAGAGCCACTATTTATAGGGTGTAAAACAAATCTTAAAAGCCTTAAGAATCCTAGAAAAACATTCAGTCTCCCAATCAGATTGGGAGACCTAAAAAAGCTTTCTTTATTAATTTCAGTATCTTCCAGACTTTTCAGCATGAGTGTGCTCGAGCCCACTTGTGGTGCGCTTGATCACACTTATGTATGTGGGCTGATGTGCACTCGATCCCACTTATGATGCGCTCGAGCTCGCTTACGCACGTGGATTGATTTGCACTCTTATATTATGAAACGATTTTGACATAGCAAATGTTCGAATTAGGAAATTTGTATTTCGCAATAATTTGTAGTATTTTGAGTTAGCTTTCTACTGTTACTAGTTTCACATCAATTCGATACTCGAGAAGAAAGTTATGGTCAAAATAATGAGACATGTGCTGGGTCTTCCCAGAGCGTGCTTTTTAAACCCAAAATCAATGGAATTTCTTGTATCTTTATTAAAAACCTGAAAACACTAAAACAATACAAAACAAAACAAAATGATAAGGAATTAATATATGTGAGTTAAGGAGCTTGAATGTACAACATTCAGCACTTATCAAAGACGTGGATCAACTTGAGGAAAGTAGATCGGGTTTTTTTTAAAAAAAACATCTACGAACAATGGTAGGTCCGGGTTGCAAAGGTGGAGGACAACGAATGTCAGTCAGTGGGAGATGCAGGTGGAGATGGTGGAGAAGCAACCAGAGAAACCCGCTGATCAGGGCGTAAGTTGTATGCGCCAGCGCGTGCAGCATACAACTTATTGAGAATGAGTAATTGAGCGAGTATTAAATAATTCTCATATTCTCTTTAATGAGCTCGGGTTCCAACTAAGCTTAACCGAGCAAGTATTGAATGGGTTGTCGCACAAACTGGTTTATTTACAGCCCTATCACCAACCCTATTGAATGAGTAATATCCCAGGTAGACCATACAGTTTGAACTATTACATAATTCTCATATTACAAGCATATATTATATTTATATTGCATCCATGATAAATTGTTACCTTACAATGCTTCATGTCATTTATAAAACAATTGGGTTCATCATTTAATGATGTATACGTCATGCGCATTTTTACTCACTAAATCTTCGGACTTATTCTTGTAATCATTTTCCTCTATATGTATATATGTGCTGTTATAGTTAGTCTAGTAGAAAATGCATCCGATAAACCATTTGGTGGTTGTAAGGGATTTGATCAAGGTAATTTTTTTAGGATTTGGACCTTGTTCTGCCTAGGTTCTGCAAATGATGAGATCCCTGAATCTTGTCTTTCACGGAATAAGACTAGAAGGCGAACCATGGAGTCAATTACCCGTTAATTAATTTAACTAGGATGTTACACTAGTGCTCCAAGATATTAACTATAAAATAATTAATGGTCAATACTCGTTAACAAATGAGTATCACATTCTTATTTTTTGGTAGCCGAATGAGCAATTGCCACGATGTGGATCTCAATAGACCGAATGAATCTTGGATATAATAAAGACTAGTAAATAAAATTTTCTTTTACTTAGATTTATGGTTATGTATAGGACATAATTATCTCTTGCTATGCAGCTAAGCTTTTTAAAAGAAAGAGAAATGTTTGTTTTCATTCTCTTACACATTTTTTTTTTCAATTTCTGTACAAAAAATGTGCAAATTTGCCATTAAATTTATAGGAGCCATATGTAGGTCTCACATATCTAATGATATATTTACAAAAAAGATGGTCAAAAGTTGTACAAAACACATCGAACACATCTCAAAAATAAATAAATAAATAAATTTATATAGCTCCATCCCTTTTTTAAGATTTGAGAAGATGACATTAGTGTAGAAATTATATATCAAAATTTTAGAAATTCTTGATGCGGCCCATGGTCCATCTTGATTACAGAATTTTACCATTTTGAATATTTGTATACATATTAAAACGTAAGAATCATTCTTCATGATGTATGTGGATGGGCTTTTCCTAGAATTCATGATATATGCTTTCTAATAATTTCTTCACTCATTGATGTAAACTAGGTCTCAATTTGTATATTTTTTTCTATGGTTCAAAGATATATAGTACCAAAGATTGGATTCTCATTTGACAGTTTATTGAAAAAGAATGGCGACAATTATTTTCTGCATTTAAACATAATGTGGAACCGCGGGTTCGTATTGGTGTATAATATCATTTTCTTGATGCGATTTATTTGTTAATGTATTTTGGGAGAATTCTTTTGTTTTTGAGTTTAAAAAAACGTTTTGAAGTGACATAAAAATGAAAATATTTTAGTGTTTCGAAAAATGTTTTATGTTTGATTATTTGCTAATATTTTTATTTTGAGAAGAGAGAATGAAATATTGATAACAAAAATTTTAACCAATGGGCATGAGCTCAAAGATGGCGGATTGGTTAATATTTAAAAAATTAGAAATAAGCTCCATATATATCATGTGTTTATTTGCGATATATATATATAGAGAGAGAGAGAGAGATGCTCAATAACTGAATAACTGAATAACGTCAACATTATTTTATACTCCAACTACACTTAGAGAGCGTTACATAAGAACCTTTTATTTTAATATTGTTATGAAGGGTTGATAACCGTTTCACAAGTTCTTCTAATTTTTGTATTCGAACTTTTTCTGAAGCTCTTCAACAATATTCTTGTCAAGTTGGAAGGCCTTGGCGAGAACATCAGAATTGATGGGAGGATCAGATCCAAAAACAGCGTCCGCAATCGTGATGACACCTGCATTCTGACTACTCAAAGCAGCAAAAGCTAGAGCATTGGAGTGTCCCACGTTAAACTGGAAGTGAATGAGACCAATTGGGAACACAAAGACATCTCCCTTGTTTAGAACTTTGGTGAAAAGGCGGTTCTCCATGTTGGATGTGACAAAACCAACTAAGAGAGAACCTTCAACGACTACTAGAATCTCAGTGCCACGAGGGTGAATGTGGGGGGGGTTTTGGCCATATGGTGCATAGTCAATACGAACTAAGGATATGCCTAGAGTGTTGAGGCCTTTTATTTGGTCCACATTTACGGTAGTGACATTCGACCCAACTTTATTATCTGTATTTCCAGGATTTTGGAGCCCTTCGAAAAAGAAATCATTGGCATTGGAATCCTTCAAATCCTTGCAGAATTTCCCATTCACAAACACTGCAGGAAGCAATAGATTGCAAGATAGCATAAAAGACTAAGAAACCAAGAAAGATATATAGTAATGCTTCTAAGCAGAAAGTAATGAACATATATATATATATACCTGCAGACTTGGGGTCATCAATTGCAACACAAATGTCCTGAAGAGGGCTGGGATCGAAGGCAGAGACAAAGGAGGATGCAAGTGACAAGAGAGCAACAATTGCAAGGAAATGGACTCCTTTCATCATATCCAAGTACACTCTGTGCTTTACTTCTCTTCTATGATATTGCTTTGGGGATAGGTACTTAGAAATATTGAATGGGAAACATGTGTATTTATAGATACTCGATATATACGGAAAGGGTCAAGATTGGGCCTGCTACACCAAGTCTTGAGTGGTTATGGATTGAATATAAAAATTGTACCAAGTTTCTTCAACAACTAATGCAGACTTTTTAACCACGTTTTGGTTGCTTCTTCTTTGTTCTTAATTGATTCCTTCAATGCCGTAACATATTTGTAAGAGGTGATTAATTTGGTCAATTAAAAACCAAATTGAAGCACCGAATCAAAATCCACTCTAAAACCGTGGATGATGCGTAGGAGTCCAGATGGTGTAATTCTATAAGTTACTTTTATGTCACTCTAAAAATGAGGTGGCTTAGTTACAATTTGATCAAAATTCAATAATAATCAATCATAAGGCTGTCCCCAAGAGGTAGTTCAATCAGCTGGGACCATGCCTAATGAAGTGTAGGTTACTTGTTCGAATCTCCCTCTCCCCTCTTGTGCGGACATGTTCAAAAAAAAAAAAAAAAATCAATCATAAAGCCAATGGTGATTTTGAAAGTCACATTATTTTTTGAGTGACATAATAGGGATACAAAGATGACTTCTAGTATTACTCGTCTGGGTGTAGTGAATTCACACGAGTAATTCTATAAGTCACTTTTGTGTCACTCTATGAATACGGTGTCTTTTAAAATCACCATTTGATCAAAATTCAATAATGATAAATCACAAACTCAACGATAATTTTATAAACCACATCATTTTCAAAGTGATATAAGATGAATATAAAAGTGACTTGTAGCCTTATTCAATCCATACACGTCGGGCTTATTATCGTTTGAAAATAATAGAATGACGTATGACTTATGCATTAGAGAGAGCGTAGTTTTGATGACAAGCATTGACGAATGGAAGTAGCATATATAAAGACTTGGAATAGTAGTAGGTAGTGGAAATTAATGAAAAGTATTCATTCTTATCCAAACAAAATACGCCCATTTTCCTTGCCTATCTCTTTAGGAATTTGAAATCAAGATTGCTTGGATTTAAACGAAAAAATACTACACAAATTTTGAAGTGTTCGTTCTTTTATGTTGTAGTAAAAATTATCATTGAATAAAATTATAAATAAAAATATATGTAGTATTTAATGGTGATTCACTACCACGTAAGATAATGCACATTTAAAAATAGATAAATGTTATAGGTCAATTTTTTTTCTTCATATTTAGCCTATTTCATCTTACAAATCAATCATTGGATTTATGGACTTAAGTGGACTTCACATAAGTCAGCAGTGGACTCCACAAATCTAATAATTGATCTATTGAATTTGTAAGAAAATATGGGTCAAATATAAAGAACTTATTGACCCTTCGCATTTCTCTTAAAAATAAGAAATGATAGAGATCAATATTTTTCTCATATTTAGCCAATCACATCTTACAAATCAACCATGCATAGCATTTCTTTTCTTGTAGATATCCTTTACGTTTTGTATTCAGAAATTGTTTGGCCTCTTTTTTTTATTTATTTATTTTTTATTTTTATTTTTAATTAGGTGGGTTTGGTATATTACTCTTGGTCAATGGTGGCTTTCTTGAGTCAATGCAAGTGCTGAAGGATCGACCACTAGAAACCTACTTTTTAATGGTGATGGGTGAGAAATATTGCATGGGAAACATGTCTGTTTATAGATAATCGATCGCTATATATGGAAAGGGTCAATATTGGTTCTGCTACACCAGGTCTTGAGTGGTTATGGATTTAATATATATGACAATTAAGTTCATCAACAACTACTGCATGCATGTAGACTTTTAACCTCCGTACGTTGGTTTATTCTTCTCATGATCGATGCATTACTTTTCTTTCTTCTTCGTTGATTACTTCTTCTTGTGCTTAACGTAACAAATAATCGATAATTTGCCATTTTTTCTAAAGGTTCTTTCGTCAACTAACAACCGAACCACGACTCAAAATTAATCTAGATTGCTGAAGATGTCAAATGAGACGGTTTTGTTTATGAAAATTAACTTAAGTCATCAAAATAATAATAATAATAATAATAATAAAATAGTAGAATAAAAAAAGAGAACAACATAACATATATATAAATCATGGTGTATTAATTTAAGTAGTAATCGGTGTCCCAATTGAAAAAATAAAATGTATTTGAAAAGTTCAAGTAATGACTTCTGCATAACAAAGCCTTGAGAGTGTTTGAGGGGGAGTCTAATATATATTTGTACAAGGCGTACGTTACATATTCTCATACATAATAAAGAAAATGAATCAAAATTCCTTGTATCTGAAATCAAGAATGCTTGGATTCAAAGGGATCTGTGGATTCTTACAGATATCATAATTATCATTTATTATCTCAAAAAAAAAAAAAAAAAAAAAAAATTATCATTTACGTTTTTATTCAGAAATTTTCTAGTAATTAATTAAGAAGCCTATTTTGTTTTTTCTTTCTTTTTTTTTTTTGTTTTTTGGTTGAAATTGCACATATAATCATTTTTTCATGCTGGCAAGTACACTACAAGAAAGTTGTTCATTAGGGGCGACTTATTAGGGCCGACTAAAAAGTCGCCCCTAATACTCAACTATTAGGGGCGACTTTGAAAGTCGCCCCTAATAGTTCAGTATTAGCGTCCACCTAATAGCGGACGCTAATAATGGGTCGAAAATTGGACTATTAGCTTCCACTTTATAGTGGACGCTAATAAGTCGACCCTAATACACGCGCGGGAATTATCCGAGGGGCGGGAAAAATTTAAGCGGCGAAAAAAAAACTTTTAGGGCCTATAATAGTCGACCCTAATAATTAACAAATAGCGTCCACTTAAGTGGACGCTATAAGCTGGGAAAAAAAAAAAAATCATATAAAAGCTCAATAGGGTCGACTTTCATCGTCGACCCTAATAGTTAGTTATTAGAGTCGACAAAAGTCGACCCTAAAGAGTAAGTAGTAAATCAAAAAAAAAAAAAAAATTAAAATTAAAATAGATAACTAATAGCATCCACTCTAAGTGGACGCTGAAGATACCTCATTAGGGTCGACTTTAATAGTCGACCCTAATGCTTATGTATTAGGGTCGACAAAAGTCGACCCTAAAGAGT
The DNA here is from genome assembly GCF_901000735.1 of Corylus avellana. Lineage (NCBI taxonomy): Eukaryota > Viridiplantae > Streptophyta > Magnoliopsida > Fagales > Betulaceae > Corylus > Corylus avellana. The sequence continues at coordinate 37,130,668 of NC_081542.1, forward strand.
CGGTAGTAAATAAAAAATAAAAAATAAAATTAAAATAGATCACTAATAGCGTCCACTCCAAGTGGACGCTGCAGATACCTCATTAGGGTCGACTATAAGAGTCGACCCTAATGCTTATGTATTAGGGTCGACAAAAGTCGACCCTAAAGAGTCCGTAGTAAAATAAAAAAAAAATTAAAAATTAAAATAGATCACTAATAGCGTCCACTCTAAGTGGACGCTGAAGATATCTCATTAGGGGTCGACTTTTAAAGTCGACCCTAATGCTTATGTATTAGGGTCGACTTTTGTCGACCCTAAAGAGTCTGTAGTAAAATAAAAAAAAAATAATAAAAAATTAAAATAGATCACTAATAGCGTCCACTCTAAGTGGACGCTGAAGATATATCATTAGGGTCGACTTTAAAAGTCGACCCTAATGCTTATGTATTAGGGTCGACAAAAGTCGACCCTAAAGAGTCGGTAGTAAATAAAAAATAAAAAATAAAATTAAAATAGATCACTAATAGCGTCCACTCCAAGTGGACGCTGCAGATACCTCATTAGGGTCGACTATAAGAGTCGACCCTAATGCTTATGTATTAGGGTCGACTTTTGTCGACCCTAAAGAGTCCGTAGTAAATAAAAAAAAAAAAAAATAAAATTAAAATAGATCACTAATAGCGTCCACTCCAAGTGGACGCTGAAGATATCTCATTAGGGTCGACTTTAAAAGTCGACCCTAATGCTTATGTATTAGGGTCGACTTTTTGTCGACGCTAAAGAGTCGGTAGTAAATCAAAAAAAAAATAATCCATCTGTTATTGCGATCGATCGCACACAAGGTGCGATCGATCGCAGTAACAGAATGTTGAAATCCAATATTCGAGTACTGCGATCGATCGTAACCATGGTGCGACCGATCGCAATAACAGAAAGTTGGATTTCAACATTCTGTTACTGCGATCGATCGCACATTGTGTGCGATCGATCGCAGTAACAGAATGTTGGTATCAAACTTTCTGTTATTGCGATCGGTCGCACCCAAGGTGCGATCGATCGCAGAAACAGAAAGTTTGATTCCAACTTTCTGTTATTGCAATCGGTCGCACCCATGCAGAAAAGCTCAAATATATAATATATATATCACTGCATTATTTAAAATTTTTAAATAAAGTGACACAATATGCACCGTCGATTCCATCCTCCTAAAGAAATATTTTAAATTGTATATATTTGCCATTTGGTTAGTTGTTACATATGGACTAATTTGAAGAGTTAATTCTCATTTCATAATTCATATTAAATTTTACAGATCTAATAGTGTATATATATTATATGATGAATATATTGATACCTTATGGAAAGATTTTACACTGTTAAATATAACAAAATAAAATCTAAACCGTAAAATAATTCATCTCAGTTTTAAGTGAAAATATATTGATACCTTGCAATTCAAAAACCAACCACATGTGCAAATACGGGGTCATTCCCATAAGAAAACACAAAAGCAAGTCAAAAGAAACAAAACTAAAGACAAATAAAAAGATTAACTTAAAACATACTAAACAAAATAAAAGGGTAAACTATGGGGTGCCTCCCATGAGCGCTAAGTTTAATGTCTTCAGCCAGACGATAGTCCCTGCTTACTGTTGTCTAGAAGATGATGCTCCTGCAGATGGTGGTGGCAACCGGTTGACAATGGACTGCATCAATTCTTCTAAGGCGCCTAGGCGTTTGTCCATTGATTCGTAATTTTTCCGAGCCTCCTTTCTTTGGCCAGCCAACTCTCTCCGAAGGCCCGCTATTTCTTCACTAACTGAGCGGTTTCGTGCTTCACGAAAAATTCTCGGGGCCTCCTCCTCAGCTGCCTCTGAATCAACTATTGGTTCATCTTCGGCCATTGGCTCGGCCTCATACTCTTCCGCAGCAGCTGCTGGTGCTGGAGCTACCTGGGGCATGTGGGAGAGGCTCTTGTTCCATTGGCGAATGCCAAATATGGGAGTAGTAGTGACTGGTTCATCAGCTGCGGTACCCTTGACGCCTTTCTTCCGGAGGATGTAGGAGATTAAGTATGGGAAAGGCAACCCCCATGAATGTGTGGACCCCGCTCCTCCAACGTGCACCCCATTCCAAAATTTGTAAATTTGCCTCCAAATTATGTCGGGAATGGAGTACCAAGCACCTTTATGGAAGGCGTAGAGTGCTTGAAGAAATTGATCCCGCCTCTGACTTTTGTGCCCCAAGGGAAACGCATTACGGTGTAATACGGAGTCCACAAACCAAAGCCGTTGAGGTAGCTTTGATCGGTTGGCGGCATTATGGTGGGCATCGGCATACATCCCTTCGCACATGTCGTCAATAATTTCCGCCACGTAGAAGCTGTCCGGTTGGTCAGCAAGTTGTGCGGCTTCTGGAGGTTGCTCATCATTGCATTGAAGGGCAGCAGCAATGTCGGCCCGTGTTATGTCAATAGCTTTGCCTTGCACTTTCGAAGAGAGGGCAGCTATGTTCCTGCAGTCATGATATAGGTGGACATAAAACTCGATCACCAATTTTCTGTAAGCATGGGGGTGACCGGCTTGAAAAGCTTCTTTAGCCCCCGTCGCTTGAACTCGGCGACCGCCCATTGAGTCCCCTCAAGATTTTCAAAGTCTTCGCGAATGGCGAAAGTGGTCTCAAATAGCAGCTCCCGTTCCTCAAAAGTGGGCGGGGGAGAAATGGCTCGGGTATCAGACCCTCGTGAGGACGAAGCTCGAGTTCTTGGCATGATGAGCTTGATTGGGGACTTTTGTCGAACACCTGGTGTGCACTAGAAATAGGCAAAATTGCAAAACAACGCAACTCCGCTCAAAACCCCCTGCAAAAACAGCAAAATCCAACCACAACAAAGCAATGTGGGTGGATGAACACCCACAATTGCAGAAATATGAGAAAAAAAAAATTTCGAAAGTGATCGTGGTTGGGGTGTTGATGGGAATGGGGAATGGGGTATAAAGTAGAGGTGGTGAAAAGTACCTGGTATGGTTGCTGGAGAAGAGAACCGTGTGGTGGTTGTGTGGTAGAGGTGATTAAAAATGGTGGACGAGTGGTTGTGCCGGAGGTGCGTGGGTGGGGTGCTTGGAGAGGTGTATGGCGTAGGGGGATGGGGGGAAAGTGACCTAAAATAGGTCACGTGGTGTGCTGTCCGAGTGCGATCGATCGCACACATGGTGCAATCGATCGCATTCGACGAAGGGTGTGCGTGGGGTGATTCTGTTATTGCGATCGAACGCACCCAAGGTGCGATCGATCGCAATAACAGAATCACCATACATATATATATTTTATGCAATTATTATTTTTTTTAATTTTTATTGCATAATGTACAACAACTTCGATCATGATATGATCAAATGATCGATCAAACTTGAAACAATTGAAATTGAATGTTGGATCAGACATCCAATTGGTCCAACCTAGTGCATTCGTTCGATCGATCGTGATAAGATCAAATAGTCGAACAAAATTCAAACAAATTAAATGTTCGATTGAACATTGAATTGAACTCTAAGCATTTTATATTATATTAGTGCATTACTTAAATTGATCGGGATACAATCAATAAAACTTGACATGATTGAAGGTTCAATCAAACATCTGATAAAATCAATTCCGATCGATACTATTACATATTAGTTCGATTGATCGCGATAGGATCAATCGTTCGATCAAACATCCAATCGATCATAATGAATTAGTTCGATTGATCGTGATATGATTAAATGATCGATCAAACATCCGATCGATCCTAATGAATTAGTTCGATTGATCGCGATATGATTAAATGATCGATCAAACATCCAATCGATCCTAATGAATTAGTTCAATTGATCGCGATATGATTAAATGATCGATCAAACATCCGATCGATCCTAATGAATTAGTTCGATTGATCGCGATATGATTAAATGATCGATCAAACATCCGGTCGATCCTAATGAATTAGTTCGATTGATCGCGATATGATTAAATGATCGATCAAACATCCGGTCGATCCTAATGAATTAGTTCAATTGATCGCACGGATATCCTATTAGTGTTATAATTTATTTACTTCATTTTTGATCTATCAAACATCCGATCCGATCGATCGTAATAAACATACAAATTAGTGTCATATTTATTTACTTCATTTTTTATTCTTTTTCACTTCTCTCATTCTATAATTCTAGTGCAATTTTTTCTTTTCTTTTTGAATTTCCCTTTATTGACAAATCAGGGCATCTGTCTCCAACACTAATCTAATCTTCAACTGTCCACGTATTAGGCCATTTTTTTTTTTTTTTAACAAAAATTTAAAAACAATAACAAAATATCTCAATATATAAAATACTAAAAACTACTTTTAATTTTATATTATATTACAACCAAAGCAAAAAAATAAAACACACACACACACATTTTAAAAAAATATTAAAATTTAGAGCATCTCCAGTAGTATTTTTAAACTAGCTTTTTAGTTAAATTTAGCTATTTTGTTAACTTTTCTTGCTCCAATAGACACTGTAAAATAGAAGATTTTCCTATTACTGCTACAATGAACTTTCAATAGCATCTTCAACAGTAAGATGTATTCTACCTAGTCAAAGCACAATTCTATATTCTAGCTACTAATTTTTTAATACCAACTCCATATTCTTTATTTTATTAAATATTATTTTTTAATCTTTTTTTTTTTTTTTATTCGGGATTGCTTTTGCATCATCTTGTAAATTGCAATAGAATTGATTCACGTACGATATCCGTGTGTTATTTTTATTAAATGTTTTTTGGAAGAAATAATAAATAATTAATCATTGTAGTTTACCTAAATTACAAATTTCTTCATATCGTATTAAAGTAAAATTAAAGGTACAAAATTTGACTTCAGGGAATAAACTGTTTATTTTTTTAAAATATCTAAAGAACCGTACATTTGATTTTACTTTGTTAAAAGAATAGAGGTATTATAAAAATATAACAAAATAAGTAGACTTTTTGATACAATTTGATAGTTTGACAGGCTACTGTAGTTATTTATATTTTTTTCTTTTTTTTTTTTGTAAATAAAATACCCCAAATATTTAGTTGCACAAAAAAGTTTACCAATAGCTTTTTTGTGAACTAAATTTTGCAGAACTAAAAGTGGTATCTGTCTAATTGTTCACAAACGAATTTCAGAACTAAAAGTGGCGGGGTTCTAAAATTTTGGGCACTGTTTATTTTTACCAATCTGAAGACCTCCCGCCATTCCTCTCCCCACTCTCACGCTGTCTCTCACTCTCACTCTCACTCTCACGCTGTCTCTCAATCTCACTCTCTCACTCTCTCGAGCTCACTCTCACTCTCTCCCTCCCTCTCTCTCGAGCTCTCTCTCTCTCTCACTCACTCCACGCAAGTTTCTCTCTCTCCGGCAGCTGTTTCCGGCGCACCTCTCTCACTGCCAGCTCTCACTCCAGTGAACTTAACTCACTTGTAGCTCTCTCAGGTATGAGTTTCTCCTAAACCCTTGCAAACCTTAAATGCCTCTCAATCACTCAATAATATCCATGAATTGTGATTTGAAGAAATGGGTAAAGAAAAGGGGCAAGAATGGGTAAAGAAAGTTATCACAATTTTTATAAATTCAAACTCTAATAGCTCAAGAATGGGTTAATAATGAATTAGTTTCACAATATTTCTTTACCCATTCTCAAATGAATTAGTTTCACAATATTGCTTCATTTATCATGAAATTGCTTGTAAATGCAAACTCTAATACCTCAAGAATGGGTAAATAATGAATTAGTTTCACAATATTGCTTCATTTCTCATGAAATTGCTTGTAAATTCAAACTCTAATAGAGGTTCTAGATGGTACGTTTGATTGTCTACTTGTTGCTTTTACACCATCTTATATTTTTTTACACCATCTTATATTGCTTCATTTCTCATGAACCTCTATATACATTTAATTGGAAGATAGATAGTGGACTATTGGACTTATAGTGGTTGGTTGGTTGATTGTGATAATTTGCACAAATGTTGTGAGATCTTGGATGTTATTTCGTGCTTAAAATTTGAAATTATTGATATTCATTTATGTAAAAAATTATTGATTTTTTAATTGAAATTATACAATTTTCATTTCATTTAGGCTAACTTGGTAGTGTTCATCAACCAATAAATCCTTGGTAACAAAAAAACGAAAATTAAGGATCGATGGAAATGTCATATCAACTTGGTGGGATGAGAGTGTAGTTTTAGTATTTCTTAAGTAAATAATATTAATAAACTTTTACAACTCACAAAGATGAAGCAGAAACTTTAAAGCGGCCAACTTATATCAATGTTAGATGACCTTTCCGAGGTTGAGTGCTAATGTATTCCAATATTGGATGTCTTTTCGAGGTTAGATTGGGTGATTGGAAGATTTTCAAAAGAGTACAATGTGAAAAATGAAAGCTAGACATAATGCATAATATGCATTACAACTTCTTCTTCTTCTTGTTTTCTTCCCTAATCAATACGATTAAAATTCAAAAATAATTTGTTTGGTTCATGAGAAATAAGATTGTCCCCACTATCTATCTTCCAATTAAATGTATATAGAGGTTCTAGATGAAATCTTCCAATTAAATGTCCTACATGTCATGTTAGAATTGGCTCCCTTAAATGAAGCTAGCAACTTTAAGGTCCTCTAAATGTCTGGTGTATAAGAGCATATGAACTGAAAAAAAAAAAGAAGCAGGAAGGTCCTCTAAATGTCTGGTGTATAAGGTCCTCTATTTGTGTCTACAGAAGCAGGAAGATGTTCTGCAAACGCCTATCTGCGATCGATCGCATCAGGCCTGCGATCGATCGCAGAGTACTCTGATTCTCAGTTTGAGCTTCTGATCCTGCGATTGATCGCAGTTTGCTTTGTTCCTCACATTGGGTTTCTGGTACTGCGATCGATCGCAGTTTGCTCTGATTCCGATTAGTTAAGTTTAATGGATTAAAGTAAAGTTTAATGGATTAAAGTAAAGTTTAATGGATTAATGGATTAAAGTAAAGTAAAGTTTATTGGAACTTTGCTCATGTAATTGCTAATATTAGGCTTTAAAATTAGGGTTAAATACGAAAGTGGCCCATGTGTTTTTGAGTTTTTAAAATGGTAAAATTAGTCCTTGTATTTTTTGACACTTTAAAATCAATCTTTCTATGTATTTTCGTTAGTGGGCCATTTGTCACGTGTCAAAAAAATCAATTGGTCAAATCACGTTGTGTTATGTGTACTATCTCCGCATAATCATTTCCCGATAATAATCAAATACTTCCAAATCAATTTTTCATCTTGTCCCTAGCTCCACATGGATGGGTTTCTTTCACACCTAACCCATCCTCGTTGCCCTAGCATTGCCATTCTTCCCATATTTAGTCAATTTAATCTTACAAATCAAATATTAGATTTGTGGACTTATGTTGACTCCACATAAATCAATGGTGGACTACATAAGTCTAATAGTTGATCTCTTGAGTGTGTAAGAGAATATAAGCCAAATATCAAAAACTTATTGACCGCTAACATTTCTATAAAAAATGTAAAACTGTCATTGAGCTAAACTAGTAAATAAATTACAAATAGAAATTTGTTCTAAACTAGTAACCCACTTCTAGAATATTTTGTTAGGTAACATCGCATTGAGCTAGCATCATTTCGTATATATTTGTTCTAAACTAGTAACCCACTTCTAGAATATTTTGTTAGGTAACATCGCATTGAGCTAGCATCATTTCGTATATATTTGTTCTAAACTAGTAACCCACTTCTAGAATATTTTGTTAGGTAACATCGCATTGAGCTAGCATCATTTCGTATATATTTGTTCTAAACTAGTAACCCACTTCTAGAATTCTCTCATTACCCATGCTCCTTTTAAACTTTCCCCCCCTTAATATTTGAGAACAGACCTCCCATTTAATTCTATTAATTCAATTCTTAAGAATCTGATCTTCTAATTCCCTTGTGTGCGTACATGTACGTAACGAATAACCTTTAATAGGGACATCAATATGGATAGGAGTTGGATGCGGGAAAGTACGCGATGTTCAGAGCGATTTCAAAAAGGTGTGGAAGAATTCATGGGAATGGCAGTTAAATCAGTTGATTCACGTGATATGACAAAGTGTCCATGCTGTGATTGTGCAAATCGATATTATTCTCATATTAGCGAGGTGAAGGGTCACTTGTATATGAATGGATTTACTCCGACATACACTAGATGGATATTTCACGGGGAAGAAGATCATTTTACGGAAAATACTTCTACAAACATGCACACACATACAAGTGAAATGATGGAGGAGGTTGATGCAGTTGAAGAATTGTTAGACAATGTATGTATGGGGACATTTGTTGATGCTAACATCGGAGAATCCTCTACTTCACAGGGCCCCACAACTGATAATCACGAACAAACAAGCTCCTTCTACCAATTTTGGGAAGATGGTTTACGAGAACTTTATCCAGGCTGCAAGAAATTTACACAAATTGCTTTTGTACTGAAGATGCTTCATATAAAGGCGTTCTGCAACATGAGTAACAAGGCGCTTGATATGATGATTGACTTGATAAAGATGGCCCTCCCAGATGGAGAGACATTGCCACGCTCGTATAGAGAAGCAATACAGTTTAGGCGACACGTGGGATTCGGTTACGATAAGATACACGCATGCAAGAATGGTTGTGTGCTTTTTTGGAAAGAACATGCAGACAAAGTGGTATGCCCAAAGTGCAACAATTCAAGATGGATTGATGGCAAAGGCAGAAAAAGTAATATTCCTCAAAAGGTCTTACGGTATTTCCCAATAAAATCGAAGTTACAACGGTTGTTTATGACAAAAGAAATGGCCAAGGAAATGCGGTGGCACAAAGAAGGTCGAGAAGATGATGGCAATACTCTCAGACACCCCGCCGATTCTATTGTATGGAAAGAGTTTGATAAAAGACATGAGTGGTTTGCAAGTGATTCCCGCAACGTGCGGCTTGGCTTAGCAAGTGATGGTTTCAACCCATATGGTAATATGAGTACAACATATAGCATATGGGCAGTAATGTTAACGGTGTACAATCTCCCTCCGTGGATGTGTATGAAGAGTCCAAATTTGATGTTGCCCCTTATTATCCCAGGGCCTTCAGATCCTGGAAAGAATATTGATGTATATTTGCGGCCATTGGTTGATGACTTGAAAGATTTATGGAATGAAGGCATACGCGTGTATGATGCATCAAAGAAAGAGACATTTCAATTGCATGCGACATTACTATGGACTATAAATGATTTTCCTGCATATGGAAAATTATCTGGGTGGTCTACAATTGGAAAGCTTGCATATCCAGTATGTAATAAGGATACATCGTTCAGGTATTTGAAGTATGGGCATAAGGTGTGCTTCATGTGTCATCGTCGGTGGCTTCCTCAAGAGCATCCATGGCGCAAAAGAGGAGATTTATTCGATGGTACAGAGGAGCATAGATTGCAACCTGAAGAATTGTCTGGAAGTCAATTATTGAAACAGCTAAGAGATGCTGAGGGTTTGCAATTTGGAAAAACAAGCGGGAGAAAGAGAAAGAACACATATGTTATGTTGAATTGGAAGAAGAGAAGTATTTTCTTTGAGTTGCCTTACTGGTCAAGCTTGAAACTACGTCATCATTTAGATGTAATGCATATTGAGAAGAACATATGTGAAAGTATCTTAGGTACGTTGATGAATATCGATGGGAAGACCAAGGACACAGTCAAGGCACGAAGAGATTTACAGTTGATGGGTATACATAAAGAATTGCATGTGCAGCCAAATGGTGAAACTTATAGGATGCCACTTGCGAAGTACACCTTGACAAGAGATGAGAAGAAGAGCTTATGTGAGTGGTTGAAAGGTGTTAAATTTCCTGACGGGTATGCATCTAACATTGGTCGATGTGTGAACAAGCTTCCTGGTAAAATTTCGGGTATGAAAAGCCACGATTGTCATGTCTTCTTACAACGCTTGCTTCCTGTTGCAATTCGAAATTTCTCTACGTCGGAAATACGAACAACATTGACCGAGTTCAGTACATTTTTTACGCAGTTATGTGCACGGACGTTGAAAGTTGATATCCTAAAACAAATGAAAGTCGACATTGTAATAATTTTATGCAAAATGGAAAAAATATTTCCGCCAGCTTTTTTTGATGTTATGATCCATCTAGCACTTCATTTACCTCGGGAGGCCGAGCTTGCTGGTCCCGTACAAAACCGTTGGATGTATCCGTTCGAAAGAGAACTTGGAAGATATAAGAAGTGGACGCGTAACAAAGCGCGTCCAGAGGGGTCTATTGTCGAGTGTTACTTAGCTGAGGAGAGCTTGACCTTCTGTTCCAGGTACCTTCGGGGGATTGAGACAAGATGGAACCGTGAACGGAGAAATGTTGACGTTGATGTTGTAGAAATGAGCCAGCGCTTGGATGTGTTCTCCCAACGAGTTCGGCCGTTAGGAGCAGCTAAATTAGTAACACTGGATGCTAATGATTTTGCTAGGGCACGATGGTATGTGCTTACCAATTGTAACGAAACGGCCTCATATTTGGAGTAAGTTTAGTAATGGCCTTTGTGTTTTACTTGTTACGACATGTTATAATTGTAGGGTTGATGATCATTTACCAATACGTTTATTTTTCATGCAGTGAACATTATAATATGATCAAAAGAGAAGGCGGCCGTGACATTGATAAAAAGCATGAGGTTAACTTTGAACGTTGGTTCCATAAACGTTTATACAATAGTGGGCGTACTGCAGACAATGACACAAAACAATTATATGATCTTGCTTGTGGTCCTGATCGTCATGTTAGATCGTATAGAGGTTGCATCGTGAATGGGGTTAGGTATCACACAAAAGAATGTGCAGAAACTCGTACTACCCAGAACAGTGGTGTTTCTGTTTCAGGTGAGGACGAAACCTCAATAACGGAGTATTATGGTGAGTTAAAAAATATTCTAGAGTTACATTACCCTGGCCAAAATCTCGTGTACTTGTTTGAGTGCGATTGGTGGGACACTGGGAGTGCAACAGGAGTACGAATGGACCAAGGCTTCACGATTGTGAATACTTCTCGTAAATGGTGTGAATCCGACCCGTTCATCTTAGCATGTCAAGCTTCGCAAGTGTTTTACTTGGATGATCCCAAATTGGGTGGTAATTGGAAAGTGGTGCAGAAGTGGATCAATAGAGACATCTATGATATTCCAACAGTACAAAAGGGAGATAATACAGAAGATGACCAAAGACTCAGTGATGACGTATACCAGGAAGGTGAATGTGTTGGGGGTAATATGGTCTTTGTTGATGAAGCGAATGTTGAAGCCTCCACTCAATTACGTAGAGATGATGCGACAATAGCAATTGACGAATTATATATTCAACTTGATGCAAGCATGTTTGCCAACGATAACTTGCCGGACGAGGACCATTATACAAACTTTGATGAGGAAGAGGAGTTATGTAGCGACAACGATATAGACTCTGAACACGAAGAGGACTCTGAACACGAACAATCATCTTCAAGTAACAGTGATACAGATTCTGAATATGAATCTGATGATGATATGTGTTGAACATAAGCTCACATTTGGTGTAAGTACAAAGTGTATTAGCATATTTAATGAAGTTGATGCTCTCTCTCTCTCTCTCTCTCTCTCTATATATATATATATTGTGGTGTTTTTTTTTTTTTTTTTTACTAGCATGATTATTGTATGTTTGTCAAAAATATTGAACATGCTATATGGTTATAAATTGACTAATATAATTTTGTGGTTTTTGACTTGTTAGCAGATTGATCATAACAATGACAACAACAGGACGCAAACGTGTTCCAGCAGCACGAGGCCGAGGCCTAGGCCAAGGTCAAGGTCGGGGCCTTATTGATGAGCATGAGAGTCCGACTCTCAATTCTGGGTTTGGTGATACAGATATGCATGTGTCGCCCTCGCCCCCCCTCCTCCTCGAGTCAGTGGATGGGCATCCTTCGCATGAGTCTAATAATCCTATTCACTCAGTGGCAGGATTGGATTCACAGGGAGCCGCCCCTACTGCATCTTGTAAGTTCATGAATTTTATATTTATGAACTGTTATTTTTGTATTATTTTGGTTTGTTATAGACATTTGACAATATACTTTTCCAAATATAACTTACTACGTTACCATGTTTTGCGTAACAGCTACCACGTCTGTCAGAAGTGTAAGGGGTAAGGCCAAGTGTAAGAAGTTGAGTGACCACGTACTTAAGCATGGTCCCTTAGTGCTAAACATCCCAAATAGACACCGGGCACCTGTAGGCGAGAATGCATCATGGTTTGCAAGCAAGATTGGGGAGATTATTCGTAACATGTGCGAACTCCATCACGGTGAATGGAAAAAGGTCCCAGCTGAAGAAAAGAGCAAGTTGTTATTTCATGTTCAGGTATGAATATCAATGTAATGTTTAATAATATGTTTTGTATGGAAAATTAATGTGACACATTTTTTACCATTGTTTTCTTATCTATTATGTATCAGTCAAACTTCGCACTGAATATGGAACGATACGAGCACATCAAAGCTGTTGAACATAAATTGGGTCGTGCATATGCTAGGCTTCGTTCGAACTTGTATAGGGATCATTACAAGAAATATTTTGACGGCATTGATAAAGACGATGATGAGGGGATTGCCAAGGCTAAGGCTATTGGGAGGAAAAACGTGCCAGCAGGGTATGGTCCTCAACAGTGGAACCTAATATGTGACTCATTTGATGACGGTAAATGGAAGGTAAATATATATTATTATACTGATTAGAATATTCAAATTGATATAATTTGCATGCACTTGAAGACATTTTATGAATAATTGTGTTTTTTTTTTCTTTCCAAATTTCATAGAAAAAGTCTGAACGAAATATAAAAAACAGAAGCAAATTGGAAACAAATCACACAGCTGGGACTTGTTCATTTGTCAACGTCATTTACAAAAAGGTAAGTATCTCGTACCATAATTTAATGAAAGTAACGTTATTTAGTGTAAACTTTGATTATATGTATTATGTGTAGGAACAAGAAACAAAAGTGAAGCCTAATCCTGTTGAACTATATGAGGTTACCCATACAAGAAAAAAGGATAAACAGTTTGTGAACGACAAATGCAAAAGTCTATATGTAAGTAACTGTTTACGCTCCGATCATTAAGTTGATTAGTGAAGAACATGAATAGTAAACTTGCATGAAGTATATGTTAAACTAAGGCCAACTATGACTTGTGCAGCTTCAAATGCAAGAATTAACAACCAGTGAGGCCTTAGAGGAAGGCAATGTGGAGGGAACAAGTGTGGATGACCGAATGCAAGAAATAGTCACACAAGTACTAGGGGGCCGACGAGCTGGGCACGTTAGAGGAATGGGATGCGGTCTTATTCCTACCCCTTTAAGAACTTCATCTCAAGCGTTCACCCACTTCGACAACCACGATGAGTGTAGGAAAAGACAAGAAGATACTCAAAGCGAGCTTCAACAGACTAGAATTGAACTTCATCAGTACAGGGAGAATTTGCAAGCCAACGTTGAGGAAACGAACAAATTAAAAGCCACTGTTGAGTTCTTAATGTCACGTATTGGAGGGTTAGTGAAACTCTACCTATGCATTAATTTTACAAAAACACACATACTAAGTAATCGTTAAAAAGCTTATTGATCATTATATGAAATTTTATTCTCTTAGGTCTGGAGGGAGCTTGCTTGGAGGTGCATCAAGTGAAGCCAACAATTGAGGGAGCTTTGGAATAACTTTATTTAGGATGTACTCTTTGATAGCATCTATTTGTGATATATTTTTTGATACTATGTATTTGGATAGTTGTTGGTACTTTCTATTTGCTAATGTGTATTTGACTATTTGTTGATCGTGATCTGTTTGGTAATGTATATTTGTTGGTACTTTTTATTTGGTTTATATTATATTAAGATATTCGCAAAATTTTTGGTTCAACAACTTTTGAGTTAGTAAATCTCCCTTGACATGGTTATCAAGGTTAAAGAACTTTGAGTAAACAATGCAAGGGAGTAATAATATCTTTCTAAATTTTATTTTTAAGTGTATGCAGGATGACAAGAGTACAAGAAAGTTAAACCACCCAAGCAGGTTCTCGCTTTAATATATTTCATGAAGAAACACATTTTTAGTATCTCTTTCTCTATCATTTTGGGTTTCATTTTCATTGTCTTTGATATTATATATTGGTTCATTGTGGTAGATTACTCAAATTGCTTATGAGGATGAATTGGCAAGGAAGAGGATGCAGATAAGTACTTTATTTTGGGTTTTGAAATTTTGCTGCCCATGGATTGTAAAACATATATTTAATAGTTTTCTCCCTTGGCAGGTTTGGTTAATGGGGCAGTTCTCACATATTTTTTATGATTTTGATGAGGTTAGTCATTTTGAGTTATGTTTCTTGTGGGCATTTAGATTAGTTTGATTATTTCATATATTAATTGATTCATCAAACAATGTTGTTGTGTACTTAAACATAAATGCAATGTTTCTTATAAAGGTACTCTACGTGCATTTTATTTGCCCATGCATGGAGTTATGTTTCTCCGGATAAGTTTTCCTGCTGAATTCTTTTAGTGTTGGTTTCTTCATAGTGAACCTTTTTTTTTTTTTTTTTTTTTGTCTCAATCTTGTTATTAGGCGCACAATGCTTATCATGGTGTTGGCATTGTGAAATTGATGGGCCGTAGCAGTAGATATATAGCTATGCATGCATCCCTAGCTAGTGGACAAATTGACATATGTTTGATTCATGAGGTACTTATTACTAGCAATTAATTTGATAGTTATCTTTGTGAGCTGTTACTGATTCTACTGATATGCACATCTAAGGTATCTTTTAATTTGCACGGGCCTCATGGTGTTTTGAGTCATCTGAAATACCTGATTGAGACAAAGGGTTCGGCTGTTATTTGTGTCGCAGGGGGAGCACGGCAGGTGAGTTACGTAAGGAATTCATATTTTCGCTTTTGGGTTGAATACTATTAATTGATCAGGAGATTTAAATTGTGCAGTTCTTTTTTGGCTTCATGAAATACTGCGAAAAACTGCCTGTGTTCATTTCATTGCATTGCATAGATCTTATAACTTCTTCATTATATTTTTCCCCAAGATGAAGAGTAAAATTCAATATGTTATTGTTTTTTGATGCAGAATTTTATTCAGAAAACTAATGCTAAAGATGCGTCTGGGAACATTGTATTTGGAGATTTTGGTGTCCACATTCAACAAGAGGTTGGTGGTTGTATTTTGACTAATTTCATGTGGTCTTCATCTCTCCATGACTCTTGAGACAAGTTAAGTGGGTTGATAAATAATGAGCTGACTGAAAGTCTAATTTTTAACATCAGTTGATATGTGTTGCATGGATAAGAATGGACTACAGTTTGGCCTTTAAGTTGTCAATTGTCAGAGTTACAAATATGCTATATTTAAGCCTTCAAGATCTTACTCTATTAGTGACTCTTTTTGCTAAGACTAGTCAGTTGACTTTTGATGTTATTTGTGTGAATTGGTCTTCACTTGAACTGGAAATCATTAGAAAACCTACTGATGCTGCGATCGATCGCACTCCAAGTGCGATCTGGAGTGCGATCAATCCCAAAATTTCGAAAACCTACTGATCCTGCGATCGATCGCAAATTTCTAAAAACCTACTGATGCTGCGATCGATCGCACTCCAAGTGCGATCGATTGCCAAATTTTGAAAACCTACTGATGCTGCGATCGATCGTACTCCAAGTGCGATCGATCGCCAAATTTTGAAAACCTACTGATGCTGCGATCGATCGCACACAAGTGTGCGATCGATCGCAGTTTTTTTTTTTTTTTGATTTTTTAGGACCATTAGGGTCGACATTTGTGGACCCTAATGGTCAACTATCAGCGTCCACTTCAAAAGTGGACGCTGATAGTCAATTTTTTTTTTAATATTTTTGGACCATTAGCGTCCACAAATGTGGACGCTAATGGTCGACTATTAGCGTCGACTAATTCTTTTGTGTACATCATCTTTAGAGTCAAAACATGCGTCTTTTAGGGTCGATAAAGTGGACGCTAAAAGTTATCATTAGGGTCGACTCTAAGTAGACGCTGATAGTTAGTTTTTTTTTTTTAAATTTTTTTAGGACCATTAGCGTCCACAAAAGTGGACGCTAATGGTCAACTATCAGCGTCCACTTTGATTTGGACGCTAATAGTTATTATTATTATTTTTTTAAAAGGGCCATTAGGGTCCATAAAGTCGACCCTAATGGTTAACTAAAAGTGGACGCTATTGCTTGACTATTAGGGTCGACTTTCGCTTCCGTTTACATCATCTTTAGGGTCCAAACATTGTGACTTTTAGGGGCGATAAAGTGGACGCTAAAAGTGATCATTAGGGTCGACTTTTAAGTGGACCCTGATAATCAAACATTTGATCATTAGGGTCGGACTATTAGCGTCGACACCTTTAGGGTCGAAAAGTCGACGCTGTTGGCAACAGCGTCCACTTTAGGACCTTTAGGGGCGACTCAGAGTCGCCCCTAAAGACCTAATTTCTTGTAGTGA
>NC_081542.1:37147412-37184613 GCF_901000735.1 Corylus avellana
TTTTTTTTTTTTTTTTATAAAAATTGAAAATTTTCGTTTTTATTTTTATTTTCTAATTTTTTAAATAAAAATGTCCTTTTTTAAAAAATAAAAATAAAAAATTGTTTAAAAAAATAAAAAATTTCGTTTAAACAAAAATTTTGTTTAAAAAAATTAGAAATTAAGAAAAAATCGTTTTTTCAAAAAATAAAATTTAAAATGTTCGTTTTAAAAAAATAATTTATAGGGGTATTTTTGTCTTATTGAGAAATATGTATGGGCATTTTTATCTTTTCGCTAACCATGGGAGACATTGATAATATTTTGGTACTTTGGAGAGACATTGTTACAATTGAAAATTTTGGAAGACATTATCCATTAGGTGGTAGTTTGAGAGAGTACGTGGACTTTAACCTTGTTTTAATTATAATAAGGATAAATTCCGTACGGACAACTACCCACACGAGGTATTGAAATTTTTTTAAGACTTGTTCTTTCCTTCGACTCTGAGGAATATGAATGCTTGTGTTCATACATACAAAATAGCTCGGTCAATAATAAATTTTGATATTATAATAATAAATAATATTAAATCAATCATTTTTTTTTCCCTCTAATTTTTAACAAGAGCTAATCTAAAAGTGGACAACTAAGACAAGCAATGCTACATCAGCATAGTAGCATAGTGTGATAGTAGTATATTATATAACATTACTCTTTTATTTTATCATGTAGCCTCATAGAAAAGAGTATTAATGCTATAAATCATATTTTATCTCGTAATTATCCTGTAAAACTGCCGCGTTAGTTCCAAACAATGATTAAAATGGATGTATTCCCAATACAGCTTCAATACATGGGCTACATGGGAGATAAGTAAAGAATGTTTCGGAACATAAGTTAGGAAGCGGTCAATCTAACTACACAATGTGCACAATAAAATGCACTAGAAATAAAGCAATTAACAAATGAAATTGAAAAAAGAAAAGTCCAATGTTTAGATGCTAGCAACACAGTTGGGGCTTCACCAAAAGTAGCAGTAGACGAGAGACATGTAGTGGCCGCATGAATAATTTTACCATTGGAGAATTTAAGAACAACAATTACAACTGAGAGACCTATCTTAAGCACAACAGCAATGAACAACAATGAAACAAGCACTGAAAGGAGACTGAATCTAAGCCAAAAATAGAGTCTCCACCTAATAATAATACAGCACAAGAGCATGAAGACAAGATATAAGGCCTACACAAAAGCACAAAAATACAAAAGCAAAAAAATTAAAATTAAAATAACATAAAACAAGCAAACACCTGACAACCAGTAACATTGCCGAAGCGGGAGAGGCAGGTGGAGATGGTGGAAAAGCAGCCGAAGAAGCCCGCTTACCGGGGCGTAAGTTGTACGCCCCTACAAGTGAACATCTGTAGGCGGTGAGGGAAATGACAATTAGATGATGGGAGGCCAATGAGGACGTTGGGTTGGAGCGTGGAGACTGATGTGGTCTTTTTGTGTACAAAAATATCAATAATGAAATTACCACTCGCAATAGGACGAATCCTTGTAGGATAGGGCTATATAGAGGGTATCGAACCTCAAGGACTACATGAGTATTGTTATCAAGCTTTTTAAGATTAAATATAACTTAATTTAAAAGATGATTGATTTGATTTTTTATTATAATTAAATGCATAAAAGTAAAGATAGTTGTGATGAGAGATAATAGGGGGTTGATTTCACCACTAACTGCGTAACAATGGTCAATCATAAACTAATAAGGAAAATTCATACTATGGTCTCACTCGAGTAGTCAAGAAAATGCCATCATTAAGATAAGTATAATCCATCTTCGGTTGGCACGGACCGTGCACCTAACCACTAAAATGTGGTATGATCCCTCTTCTCTAAGTATGGATTATTTAATTCTTTAATAGGCTACACACAATCAAGGGATAAATATAACCCACCCCCATGGAGCCAAGGGGTGGGTGGTTTTGGCCACCCCTTGGCTCCATGGCGGTGGCCGAGCCACCCCCAGTACCCACTACGGGTGGTTTCGGCCACCCCTTTGGGCACCAAGGGCGTGGCCGAAACCACCTTCAAACCACCATTGGGGGTGGTTTCGGCCACCCCCTTGGCTCCATGGGTACTGAGCCACCCCAAAATTTTTTTTTATTTTTTTAGTGAAAAAATATATTTTTTAAATTTGATTTTTAAAAAAATAAATAAAAAATTTAATTAGGTGCCACATCATCACTGATGACATAGCCACTTATGCCAAATGTCAGCTTCTAATTGGTCTACGTGGGGGTGGGTTATATTTATCCACCCCCTTGCTAATATTTTTATTTTGAGAAGAGAAAATGAAAGACTAATAACAAAAATTTTAACTAACGGTCATGAGCTCAAAGATGGCAAATTGGTTTATATTTAAAAAATTAGAAATAAGCTCCTTAGATATTATGTGTTTATTTGGGATATATATATATAAGAGAGAGAGAGAGAGAGAGAGAGAGAGAGAAATGTTCAATAACGTCAACATTATTTTATACTCCAACTCCACTTAGAGAGCGTTACATAAGCAACCTTTTATTTCAATATTGAAGGGTTGATAACCGTTTCACAAGTTTTTCTAATTTTAGTATTCGAACTTTTTCTGAAGCTCTTCAATAATCTTCTTGTCAAGTTGGAAGGCCTTGGCGAGAACATCAGGATTGATGGGAGGATCAGATCCAAAAACAGCGTCTGCAATCGTGATGACACCAGCATTCTGGCTACTCAAAGCAGCAAAGGCTAGAGCATTGGAGTGTCCCACGTTGAACTGGAAGTGAATGAGACCAATTGGGAATACAAATACATCTCCCTTGTTTAGAACTTTGGTGAAAAGGCGGTTCTCCATGTTAGATGTGACAAAACCAACTAAAAGAGAACCTTCAACCACTACTAGAATCTCAGTACCACGAGGGTGAGTGTGGGGAGGATTTTGGCCATATGGTGCATAGTCAATACGAACTAAGGATATGCCTAGAGTGTTGAGGCCTTTTATTTGATCCACATTTACGGTAGTGACATTCGACCCAACTTTATTATCTGTATTTCCAGGATTTTGGAGTCCTTCGAAAAAGAAATCATTGGCATTGGAATCCTTCAAATCCTTGCAGAATTTCCCATTCACAAACACTGCAGGAAGCAATAGATTGCAAGATAGCATAAAAGATTAAGAAACCAATAAAAATATATAGTAATGCTTCTAAGCAGAAAGTAATGAACATAATTATATATATATATATATATATATACCTGCAGACTTGGGGTCATCAATTGCAACACAAATGTCCTGAAGAGGGCTGGGATCGAAGGCAGAGACAAAGGAGGATGCAAGTGACAAGAGAGCAACAATTGCAAGGAAATGGACTCCTTTCATCATATCTAAGTAAGCTCTGTGTTTTACTTCTCTTCTATGATATTGCTTTGTGGATGGGTACTTAGAAATATTGAATGGGAAACATGTGTATTTATAGATAATCGATATATATCGAAAGGGTCAAGATTGGGCCTGCTACACCAAGTCTTGAGTGGTTATGGATTTAATATAACAATTGTACCAAGTTTCCTCAACAACTAATGCAGACTTTTTAACCACGTTTTGGTTGCTTCTTCTTTCTTCTTCATTGATTCCTTCAATGCCGTAACATACTTGTAAGAGGTGATTAATTTGGTCAATTAAAAACCAAATTGAAGCACCCGATTAAAATCCACTCTAAAACCGTGGATGATGTGTAGGAGTTCCGATGATATAATTCTAGAAGTCACTCTTATGTCACTTTAAAAATAAGGTGGCTTAATTACAATTTGATTAAAATTCAATAATAATCAATCATAAGGCCAATGGTGATTTTAAAAGTCACATCGTTTTTTGAGTGTGAGACAAGAAGGATACAAGAGTAACTTCTAGTATTACTCGTCTGGATGTAGTAAATTCACACGAGTAATTCTAAAAGTCACTCTATGAATGAGGTGTCTTTTAAAATCACAATTTGATCAAAATTCAATAATGATCAATCACAAGCTCAATGAAAATTTTAGAAACCACATCATTTTCAAAGTGATACAAAATCAACATAAGAGTGACTTGTAGCATTATTCGATCCATACACATGTGGCTTATTATCGTTTGAAAATAATAGAATGACTTATGACTTATGCATTAGAAAGAGTCTAATTATGATGACATCCATTGAATATATAAAAAGACTTGGAATAGTAGGTGGTAGTGGAAATTAATGAAAAATATTCATTCTTTTCCAAACAAAATACGCCCATTTTCCTTCCCTATCTCTTTAGGAATTTGAAATCAAGATTGCCTGGATTTAAAGGGAAAAATACTACACAAATTTTTAAGTGTTCGTTCTTTTATGTTGTAGTAAAAATTATCATCCAATAAAATTATAAATAAAAATCTATGTAGCAGTTAATAGTGATTCACTGTCACGTAAGATAATGCACATTTAAAAATAGAGAAATGCATCATCAAGAGGTAGTTCAATTAGCTGTGGACTACGTCTCATGAAGCGGAGGTTACTCGTACGAATCTCCCTCTCCCTTCCCTTGTGTGGACATGTCAAAAAAAATAATAATAAAAAATAAAAAAATAGAGGATTGCTAGGGGTCAGTATTTAGCTTATTTCATCTTACAAATCAATCATTAGATTTATGACCTTATGTATATCTCACATAAATCAACGATGGACTCCACAAATCTAATAGTTGATATATTGAATTTGTAAGAGAATATATGTTAAATATGAAAACTTTATTGACCCTTAGCATTTCTTTTAAAAATATAAAATGATAGAGGTCAATATTTTTTTCATATTTCCAACCTCATCTTACAAATTAACTATATATGGCATTTCTTTTCTTGTTGATGTACTTTACGTTTTGTACTCAGAAATTGTTTGGCCTACTTTTTTATTTTTTATTTTTAATTAGGTGGGTTTGGTATATCACTCTTGGTCAATGGTAGCTTTCTTGAGTCAATGCAAGTGCTGAAGGATCAACCGTTAGAAACGTACATAAATCTTGATAGGCTATATGTCCCTTTCGTCTTTTTTTTTTTTTTTTTTGTTATAAACATTCACTCATTTCATTAGTCAATGGAAAAAATTTTGAACAACGGGTTTATCGGTAACATATTGAGGAGCTTCCTTTGCATGGACCACTTCTTCCGTACCGAACAGTGTACTCTTTGCTAACTTATGAACTGCATAATTTACTTGCTATCTAACCCCCCACCCCCCAAACTATTGAAGAGATTTAGCACAAAGCAGGCATCATCGATTAATTCGCCATAGCGACATCAACTGTTTTCATCATTTCTTAATGCATGTACCACCTCTAATGCATTTATTTCCAGTTTCATCTTATGCCATTCCATCTCTCTAGCATAAACTATTGCCCGTAAAGCAAGAACATATTTTCCAACAACTAGATCAATAGTATAACCTCTTAAAGATTGCAAAGTGGCTAATACATCTCCCAATCACATATAATCACACTCATATGCCCATCTTCTTACTATGCATATTTACCGCAACATCCCAATCACCTTAACTCGTCCAGGATCCTCTCTCGTTTATTTTAGACTGAAAAATATTCAGTTAATAGTCAGAATTTTTCCAAATGATCTCTTTAAATAGATCTTGAGGTCATAAATAAGATATCTATTCCATTAATAAAAAATATATATATAAAAAATTAAGGGGAAGCCGGACCACCCCAGTTGGGGCTGGGGGTGGGTTCGGCCACCCCCAAGGGCCATGGTGTGGTCCGGCCACTCCTGGCCGGCTGGGGTGGTTCGACCACCCCCTATGACCAAGATAGGGTGGACAGCCACCTCTTATTTTTTTATTAATTAATTTTAATTTTAATTTTTTTTAATATGAAATATTGTTTTTGTTTTCCTTTTTTTTTTTTTTGTAGTAGGAAATATGTCATATTTTTTGCTATAAGATTTCTAAGAAGAAATTACAGTTACAAATTGAATATTCTTTAATTTATTATAGACTAGAGAGAATCCTATTCCCCTTAAAGGAGCCTTCCAGCTATGGCACGCCACCATAGCTTTGCCTACCTTTTCATATGATTTGACCTGATCATCTTTGTATTCCTTAACGGATTCTATATCTTTCCTTACAACTTGGTTAGGATGGCAAAATTCCCCCATGGATTAAGGAATTTCAATTTAGCGCCAAGTTCGATGCAACCACTCCCAAGGAAGTATTCCACTAACGAGTATCCTTATAACAAGTTCAACCACCACCGCATTTTTAGAAATTCCCCTTTTGGAAGTACAAGTAATAGAATTTATAATGCGAAATATAAAACAGAAATATATAATAGAATTTATAGTGCAGAAATATAAAATAGAAATATAAATAAGAGAAACAAAATTAAGGTGGTTCCACAATATGCCTACATTCACACACTAAAGCCTTATAAGCTACATCTTGCTTTTATTGAGCAAGTATGATTATATATAAGAACTTCATTATATAGAAACTAAAGAGATAGGAGGAGCTCTTATATTTGAGCAATGTGGGACAAGCCCACATTACTATTCTAACAATAAGTCATACTCACTACCTGCTGTGGACTACTAGGCACACGAGGTATTGATTTTTTTAGCAACTGAACAGGGAGACAAATTTCCTACAAACTATTTTTTAGAAAATTTATTAAAAATCAACCATTAAAAGTGACAAGTGTCCTTAGCATGCGAGAAGCACATTTTTTTTTTTTTTTTAATGACATATAGGTTTCACATACTTTTTTAATGACTTAAAGAACACAGGTCACTTTTAAATACTAGTTTGTAAGAATTTTTTACAAATCAATTTGTAAGAAATTTCTATTAGTTGAACTAGACTGCCCCTTGTCAAGCATTATGTTGGTCAAAAGATCCCAATCTCAGCCAACTAGCTAAGGCTAAGCAGATTAACCATTTACTGCTTACCGATTGGGACTATACCGACATTAACCGCCTACCGCCCTAAGTTGGTCGGTAATCGGTTAAGGATTTTTATACCGACATCGGCTCGGTTCTGTTAATCGGTATATATATATATATATATATATTTTTTTTTTTTTTGTTGGTTAACCGAATTAACCAATAATAAATATTGTTTTAATAGAATGATAAGTAGGATGGCATTAGCTAAGTTTTTTTAATAGAAGATATTAGTTGGTAGATTTTATGACCAATTTTATTAGTAGAACATATTTATGGTAAACTAATATTGTATTAATTAATGGGCCCATTTAAAATTTGTTTAGTTCACTAAGCTATTTTAACCCAAAAAACACAATTTGGGCCCCAAAACAATCAATTTTTGACCCAATTAAAGAAGTCCACGTTTAACCGATTAACCAAACTGATTTTAACAGAAATATCCGTTTAACCGAAATTTTCAAAATAAATCCCTATCGAAATGTAATCGATGAAAATAGCTCTACCGAACCGATATCCACCCCTACGGCCAACAATGTAAGAAAACATATCCACTTGCCAATTGAGATGACCCCAGGGGACGTCTAATCTTACCTGTGAGAATGAAGTGGCTCCGTCTAATATTAAAATAAAAATAAAGAATATAAAGATACCTTATAATTTTAGAAATTCAAGAATATAAAATATTTATTAGTAGCTAGTCCTCATAGGGGGGGGGGGCAGGAGGATACAAGCATAATTAAGATATTCCCAATCCAGTCTCCAAGAGGTAGATCAATCGGTTGGGACCACGCCTAATGAATTTGAATTTTCCTCCCACCCCTTGTGCGAACATGTCAAAAAAAAAAAAAAAAAAGTAGATATTCCCAATCCAGCAATTTCAAGCATTTATTTGCTTAAATAATGTTTCGATTGAGATGAAAGCTGCACAATTCAACTGAAAACAAAAAATGAAGAAAAAAAAAAAAAAAAAAAAGCTGGACAACCAAAATATAGTTGTTTCAATAGAGGGGTAGATCAGAGGTAGATCAATCGGCTGGGACCACGCCTAATGAATTTGAATTTTCCTCCCACCCCTTGTGCGAACATGTCAAAAAAAAAAAAAAAAAAGTAGATATTCCCAATCCAGCAATTTCAAGCATTTATTTGCTTAAATAATGTTTCGATTGAGATGAAAGCTGCACAATTCAACTGAAAACAAAAAATGAAGAAAAAAAAAAAAAAAAAAAAGCTGGACAACCAAAATATAGTTGTTTCAATAGAGGGGTAGGTCAAGTGTTAGATATGCAAATTTCTTCAGCCGATTCAATTGATCATCCATATTAAAGTTCCTGCTGCAGTAATATGTCAACAGACTAATATTCCTTCTCAGAGTTATGAACTGTTTACCATGGCTTCGACTACAAAGTAAATAAAAAAACTGTTTGCCATGGCCCTAATAATTTCTTCATATGACTGAATCGATCCTGACATGCCCAAAATACCCAAACCCTTTAATCCATACTGATACAACAGGGTTCACCCACCCTTCAAATTCAATGATTGCATGAGAAAATTATAACTATAGTGTCTAAAGCAGAAGAGACTAGATTCAGAAAATTTCAACAGGGAGTCATACATTTGGAATCAGCTTACATTCATTCCATGATAACCTTAGCCCCAAGAGCTTTCATCTTCTCAATTATTTGTTCAGCTTCTTCTTTTGATACTCCCTTTTTGAAAATTGAAGGTGTCTTCTCCACCAAGTCTTTGGCTTCCTTGAGACCCAAATCCGTAAAACTCCTAACCTCCTTGATTACCTTGATCTTTGCGGCAGCTTCGTACGACTCCAGTTTCAATTCAAAAACAGTCTTTTCTGGTTTCTTCTCCTCCTTGGCGGATGTTGCTGCCTTCACTGCAATTCCAGCCACTCCAGCAGCTCCTGGTTTCATGACTCCCACTGTTGGTGGTTCCTTCATTCCCATTTTTCTCATCATAACGACTCCCAACTCGCAAGCTTCAGCCAATGAGAGTCCTGAAACTTCGTCTACAAGCCTAAAGACACGGTCCGTTGGAGGACTACGATGCTCCGTAGGATCGAAAGTAGCTTGATCATAATCAGTTGGGAGCCTTCTCTGATCAATCTCAACTTCTTCCTCTTCTTCCTCCTTTGCAGGTTGACCAAAACTTCGAGTGAACCCATTGAAGTTAATGGGATTTAGTGCTACCAAAGATTTTCTGGATAACCCATTAGCTAAATTATGCCTTAATCTCAAAATGAAGCTCATTTTCAAGTTTATATTCTACTAATGGAAAATCAACCTATGAGCTTTGACTTGAGTTCTCCCCGGACAACAATATGGCCTAGAATTCAAAAAATAAATAAATAAAGAAACAGGAGAATGTTAAATCATAAGCATTTGCTTTAATCTAGCTTAATACAATAGGAAAGAAGATATTTACGAAGCTAAACTGGACATAAAATTAAGCTTCAAAAGAAAAAAACAAGAAGAAGATATAATAGCTCTAAACCTCAAGAAGGGAAGACATGTAAAAAGTTTGACTAAAATGCGGAAAAGGGGGAGAAGGGAAATACAGTAATACATCGAAGTGTGTTCCATCGTTGAAATTTGGGTAATAATAATCTCTAGTCATCAAAACAAACATGACAATAAAGTATCGCATGAAACATATTGTTTCATCAAACAGAAATAGCTTCAACTTGTATACTACTATCACATATTCTATAGCCCACAACTCACGAAGAGGTGCTCAAAACATGTATATTTAGTAAAATTGGAACAGAAAATTCTAAAGAATGTCCATCCGTAATAGAGATAAAAGTATATGTTTGTAACTATTGAGTATTTTAATGAAATAAAAGGAATCTAATAATTTAGGTAGAATATCAAAATCAAATAACAAATAGGGATATATTACTATTGAATATTTTATTTTTAATTAGGTGGGTTTGGTATATTACTCTTGGTCAATGGTGGCTTAGGTAAGAATTCAATATATAATTAAATGCTAATTGACAATAAAATTAGCAGCGGAATGAATAATTATATAAATACCTCTAACCATGCTTTGCTCAAGCCAATTGAAGAACAGCTTCACAGAAACAAATCTGGAAAACAAAAAAATATTGAGAGGTTCTTCTGACCTATGCCTACCAGTGAGTGCCAATTGATGGAATACACAGACCTTATTTATAGGTAGGTCAGGGGACCCTCAATTAGAGCTGTTACCTTAATTATTCCTCCCATCAAGAAATAAAAATCAAATCAATACAGCTAATTGATTCCACAAAAATAAAATCTTTAATTAAATCAAATACTTGTTCCACAAGAATTAAATCAGTGATTTAATTCAGAATATTTGATTGAAATCAAATACTTGTTCCACAAGAATTAAATCAGTAATTTAATTCAGAATATTTGATTTACACAATAAGCTTTAATTGGAATAAATTACTGAACACCGTAATTTTATAATTACAATAATATATGTGACATAAAGGGACATACTTTAAATGAAATTTCTTACATTCTCCCACTTGGCCCTTATGACACATAAATTCCTTATGGTGTTCAATTCTATGATATGGCCAATACTATATTTATTCCAACCATTCATGGAATCCTCCCACTCACTCAAGGAATACCACACACGAATCATGGCGGTAAAGCTTTTATATGGTAAGCCGTCCCTTCCATGTATCACGATGTGCAATACCTCCCTAAATGAGTACTTTATGGATAATGTACTTTATGAATAAACTTCCTATAAGCCATTCGGGTCCAACTTTAATTTTATCCCCACGGATAAGAATAACATATATATGCGCACAAAAATCTTTATAACATAACCTTTATGTCTATAGACCAATTAAAGAGAAACTAAGCACAAATGAATTAATGAATCTCATATATTCCACATGACTTTATACTTTCTTTACAGGTAAACCTTTAGTCATGGGATCTGCAATCATTAATTCAATACTTATATGCTCAATAGACACTTTTTGTCACTTAATATTCTCTTTGAGATACTTTATGTCGATATACATACTTCTGCTTCTACTCAGTTTATTCTTAGAAAAGATAACTGTAGTAGAATTAACTCAGAAGATCTTTATGGGTCTAGCTATAAAATCGACAATCTTGAGACTTTTAACAAAAATGTCTCAACCATAATGCCTGTGTAATTAATTCACAGCATGTAATGACTTTTGCTTTCATGATAGATGTAGCAACTGTTCTCTGCTTACTGCATCTTCAGTACATATATACTGAAGTTGATTCTCTACTATCTACTCAATTAGCAAAAATCAAACCTGAATAAACACCACCAAATGGTAAGTGTATCTTTAGGTTAAACTGTAGTTCTTGGTTCATTGCATATTCACTACTAAAATTCAATTTTTTGGTAACGGACCGTTAGTGACGTGTCAAGGCTGTTGACACGTTACTAAAGGTTAGTAACGTGTCATTAGTAACGTGTCTGGGGCGTTTCCAAATTGGACGTAACTACTAGGGATTTAGTAACGTATCAATTTCTGACACGTTACTAAATGGTAACGTGTCAGGTTCTGACACGTTACTAAACTTTTAGTAACGTGTCAATTTCTGACACATTACTAAATGGTAACGTGTCAGTTTCTGACGCGTTACTAAATTTTAGTAACGTGTCAGTTTCTGACACGTTACTAAAGTTTAAAAAATTATTAAAAAAAAAAATTCCAGACAAAAATTTGAAAAAAAAAATTTTCAAATTTTTTTTCCGGAATTTTTTTTTTTCAAATAATATTATGGAATCTGATTTTCAAAAATCTATACCCAGCACAGTTGATATCATGGAATCTGATTTTTTTTTTTTTCAAATAATATCATGGAATCAAGTTTAATAAATCATCAAATAATATCATAGAACTCAGACTGCCTTGAATCAGTTTAAACAACATATACAAACATCTGCAACTTTGCTCTAGAACTCGAGCTCCATTTATACCCGATATTCAGCTATCTCCTTTTCAGCCTCTTCTTTGGCTTGTTTCGACCTAGCCATTTTTCCTAACAATAGAAAGACAAGCTATATATATTAAACCCCAATATATTAATGCAAAACACAAGCTATATATATAATGAGGAATATATATACCTGAGGAGATGGACGGAGAGAGGCCAGACCTGCCTGAGAGAGAGAGAGAGAGAGAGTACTGTGAGAGGCTAATGCCGGAGAGGAAATTCCCTCTTCTTCGAAGAAGAGAAAGGAAAAGATAGAGAGAAAAAGAGAAGAAGGCCTGTGCGGGGGGGAGGTAGAAAAAAAATAGGAGGGAAGAAAGAAAGAAAATGGGGGAAAAAAATATTGGAAACCAGCTGGTTGCAGGTTCCCAATGCCCTATTGTAACATGTTGTTTTTGGACACGTTACCAAATTGGTAACGTGTCTCAATGCCACGTTACCATTTTGGTAACGTGATATGATCGCTACCAAATGGTAACGCGTTAGCGGAACGTTACCAAAATAATCGTTAACAATGGCCACAAATGGCAAGCGGTGCCATTGGCAGCTGACCGTTACCAAATAACGACATGTAGCAATTCTCGTTATCGGCACGCTATGCCGTTATCATTTTGTTTAGCGGCATCGCTACCATTTGGTAACGACAATGGCACGCTACCATTTTGGTAACGTTCCATTATGGCCCGTTACCAATTGGTAACGTGTTATATATGACACGTTACTAAATATTTTAGTAACGTGTCATTAACTGCCACGTTACTAAATGGTGACGTGGCATATATTAATGAATAGTATATACGTTACTAATACTCCTTTTTTTTGTAGTGATTCCATAATACTATATTGACCCAATAGTCCAACTGCTATTTCAATGTCAGTTCTAATGTAGACATGTGCATACATATGGAATATTTTTCATTTGCTTTTGTTCCAATACATTTTGGGACATTATCCCCTTTAATAATAGGTGCTACTGAAGATTCATAATTCTTCATTCTGAATCTCTCCCAAAACTTTAGTCAGAGGAACTTTATGTAGCAAACCTAAATTAATGCTTGCAAGCAAAATATTATCTATATACAGGACTAAAAGAAATGTAACTTTACTCCCACTAACCTTAAGGTATATTCAATGATTAACAAGGTTCTCAATAAACCCATGTGAGGTAATAACCTAGTAAAAATTTTGTATACCATTGATGAGAGACATATCTTAGTCTATTAATAGATATCCTTAATTTGTAAGCTTTCTGACTGTTATTAATAAAACCCCTTAAGTTGTCTTATGTACACCTCCTCCTTAAGATCCTTATTCAAGAAAATTGTTTTTCACATCCTTTTGATATAGCTCTAAAACAAAATGAGCTACTCATACCATGATAATCAATGCCTTCCTTTTGAGTAAGATCATTGGCTACAAGTCTAACTTTATATCGTTCAACATTACCCGGAAGCATCCTTTTAGGTTTTATAAACCCATTTGCAGCCTATGGCTACAACTCCCTTTGGTAAGTCAACAAGATTGCAGACTTGAATTTTAGCCAAAGATTTCATCTCCTCCTTCATGGCATTGAAACACAATGTGAAGTTATCTCCACCCAAAAGATGTGAAAACAAATTTTGGATCGTCCTTAGGTCCAACATAAAAATCAGACTCCTGGAAGTATACAACATCACTAGAGATTGTTGGTCGCCTTATTTTAGAAAATCTTCTTAATCCTACTTCATTTACTTTTGACAAAGTTTGAGTAGGTTCATTCTTAACTTGTTCCTTATGAGTTGACTGTTTCTGAAACCGATTGTGCCTGAAGATAATCAATTTGATTTTTCTTAAGCACAATCAAACACCCTTCATGTGAAGGGGCTTCGGTCAACTCTTGTGCTTCCTCTAATTTAATCCCTTAAGGATAAGCACTCCCACTAAATTCAGCGTTCTCTAGAAATTTTTAATATTAGACTCAACAATTCTAGGACTAAATGAAGAACAGTAAAGCCTAAACCCCTTGGAGTTTACTGTATAACCTATAAAATTCCGCTAGTTGTCCTTGAAGCTAATTACCTTAGGTGTGGATTATAAATCCTCACTATAGCAAGACAACCCCATATGTGTAAACAATTTGAACTTAGTTCTATTCATTCCTTAATTTAGGTGTCTTATGTACAACTCTAAATGGAATCGAGTTAAATGTATACACAGCGGTTTTCAAGGCTTCACTCCATTAGGAGAATAGAACATTACCTTTCATGTCCCCTTTTTGTGTACCTATCATAATACTATCTGCCTCTATCAGATCTTATGATCTTGATTTTCTTTTGTTTTGTTTCTCTACTTCTACCTTATAGGTACTGGAAGCATTAATGCCCAAACCTTATGATTTAGAAGATAGAGATACATAAACCTTATATGGTTATTACCGGAAGAGATAGGATATCTCTAACCATTGAGGCAAGAAGTATGGAAAATGTTACACTTGTACATGATCTCAAGAATTTAAAAAATCCTTTTGTTAGCACCTTTATTGGTATAGTTGGTCTGTTTTTCCTTAATGCAATCCACATAAATACCAAAGGTAATAAATTTCAAGAGTCATAAAAACTCTATCATTTATCGACCTTTTTTTCTTTATAGAGATATATTTCAATCTCCAATGCCATAATATAGAGGATTTTATCATTCATATGACTCTGCTTTATGTCAACATTTATATGCAAGGATTAATTTTTCAAAAAATTGGGATCTAAATCAATTTTAAATAGACCATTAATTTAATATTCCACCCAAATTTTTTTAACAATATTCAAATTTGATTTAACAAACTAAAATAGAAATTAAATTTCTAAAAGAATTGTGGAATATATAAAAACATTATTAAGGTCAAAATGACATAACTGAATTTTTAAAATTAATCTATGGATCCCAACAACCTCCAATTGTAAACAAGTATTATTTAGAAAACCCTGCATTATGTTGACAACGTGGACCGCTAAACCAAATTCAATCCACATAGTCCTTAGGAGAGTCAATAAAAGAGATTCATGACACACTAGGTGTATGAGATTACCTTTATTTCAAGTAATTTATGATACTTTATGCAATCATTCTTTATATGCCCATAATTTTCCTTAGTGTGAGAGAAACAAGTATCTTAATTGCCATAACACTTTGTTGGCACCTTGTTTTCATTCATCAACTATTGGGCATGATTGCCTATAAAGGTCTTTCCCTTAACATGAATAACTTTTCTGGATTCTCATGTCTTAATCTCTCATCTTCTTGAACACACATGATCAGAATTCCTTAATTGATCAATTATCCTTATGTGTGCCACAAGATATTTGAAAAAATATCATATTTAGATGAGAGAATAAAGTTGACCATAATGACTCAAAAACTCAACCTTTAGGGACTTTATAATGAGCTGTTATGTCCTTCATTTCCATAATGTGCTCAAGCACATTTTGAAACTATAAAAGGTTTTACTTTAAAGCTTTTCTATTAGGGTGCAGGCCAAAGCCTTATTGGAACTCACTAAATGTTCCTCAATGACCTTTCTTTGGCCTTAAAACATTAAGGAATAAAATCATAATGCTTTCCTTGATATGAGATTTTATGAACGTTGAAACTTAAGCGATTTAAATCACTACAATCGTTCATGTTTAATAATCTCATGTGGCGTACTTGATTCCGTGGGAGAAGGTGATTCGTCCACATGAAACGCCAATTCAGTCTCCAAACACCCCAAAGTGAAAAACACATTTTTCTTTTCAGTCAGGAAAAATTACCACTAAGAATTATTGGAACATAAAATACTAATAATTAAAGCAGTAGGAATACATCCATTAACCAAGAAAAATTATATACTTTAATGCTATGAAATAACCTTATTTAAATTAACCAATGTTAATTTAATAGTAAATTTCAACCTACTTGTGGGCAAAGGTGCATCACGCATGAAATTTACTCTTTATTAATAAGACTAATAAATTTAGCATTAATAAATAAAATTTTTCATACCTGTGGGCCTAAAAGAAATTTTATTTTCAATGTTAAATTTACTATCTTATTCTAATTAACTCATAAAAATAAAAACGTCCCTGTGGGGATTGGCAAATTAAATTTATGAATTAATTACAACACGATGTTAATTTTCTTTATGAAGTTCATATATATAATCTTGATGCAATTATCATTATAAAATCGGGATGCTGTGGCTCTCCCAAAAATTATTATGACAATTACGACTTCATTAACATCGAATTTATTTAAATTAACCAATACTAATTTAATAGTAAATTTCAACCTACCTATGGGCAAAGGTTGCATCACGCATGAAATTTACTCTTTAATAGGACTAATAAATTTAACATTAATAAATAAAATTCTCCGTACCTGTGGGCCTAAGAGAAATTTTATTTTTAAAGTTAAATTTATTATCTTATTCTAATTAAATCATAAAAATAATAACGTCCCTGTGGGGATTAGTAATTAAATTTATGAATTAATTACAACAGGATGTTAATTTCCCTTATGAAGTTCACATATATGATCTTGATGCAATTATCATTATAAAATCGGGATGTTGTGGCTCTCCCAAAATTATTATGATAATCACTACTTCATTAACATTCAATAACTGTATAGATGCCACAAATAAAGTTTCCAAGAATAAAAGACAAAACCATCATATTAGTGGGTAAACAGTATTTTTCCAAAGTACAACCGGATAGTGTCCCAGATAAGTGAGGAGGCGCACAACGGCACACTTAAGTCCCAAGACTTACCTTGTCAGAGCTTTCCGATTGCAATTTTGGATAGTACCATAAACATTCACCAACACATGAGGCTTAGTTAATTATTCTCAGGTCCAGGCATCAAACAATTTATATTTAAACAATTAAAAGAATAAATATATCCTTAAGTTCATGCATTAAAGAAACAATAATTTAATACTGAACACTTTAAATAAAAAATAAAAAAATTGTAACAGTAGCACATAATAATCTGCATTAGCCTACTGGCCTTGAAGGTAGCCTTAGGCCTTTTATACTTTAAGAACCCAAGTTCTAAACCTATAAGCCCAAATCATCTTCCTTCCCTCTTTTTTTTTTTTTTTTTTCAAATCCGAATGGGCCATTGTATTGGATCTACTTTCTTTATCGGGTTGGGCCACCTTATTGGGTTAAGGGTCAGCCCACTTAATTACCCAGGCCTTTTTTTTTTTTTTTTTTTTTTTAAGTGAATTGGGCTTACTTGATCCAGTTTCCTTATGGGTTAAAAAACCCTACCCGAAAACCTTAAGTCCAACCCGGTTCCTTAGCCGCCGCCGCCCCATTCTCTTTCCCATTCGCTGGCCACCGGCGCCGTTCAACCTAATGCGCCGGCCACCAAGGACCGGCGCTCTGAGCAGACGGCAGACAACCGTGTGGGCTGCCGCCGCCCTTTTTTTTTTTTTTTTTGGGGGGGAAAAGCCCGGTGAACAGCCACCGTTCCGGCCAGAAGTTCAGCAGCCGTATAGGGCTGCCGTTTCTTTCCATCACAGCGGCCCTGTATGGGGTTTCCTCCACGGCTGTATTCTACAAAGCGCCACTGACGGCAGCAGCCGACCTACCGTTACCGTACGGGCTGCCACTACTTTGAGCCTCCGGCGGTCCTCTTCGGGCCGCCAGCGCTCACTTTATGCGGCCAACGCCGCTGCTGTGGGGAAACCGGTCAGTTCTGGTTCCGATGGGCGATGGATATTCTTTTGGCTGGCTTCTCTTTCGGCTCTAGCCCACGTTTTGTTCCAAGTTTCACAGAAACAAGAGAGGAAGGCAATTTGGTCATAAACAAAATAGTAAGTGGTTATGGCCTTTCATTTAATTTCAACAGAAATAAAACAAAACAAAATATATATCAACATGGCCGTGGGTTCCATACTTTATGCTCCTCACCATATTTTTGTTTCAATAATCAATAAACAAAATAAAATGTTGTTGAAACAAAATTATAATTTTATAGCATACATATCTCAAAAATTAAACTGAGCAAATATGGCATAGAGGAGGCTCTGATACTACATGTAAGAATTCAATATATAATTAAATGCTAATTGACAATAAAATTAGCAGTGGAATGAATAATTATATAAATACCTCTAATTAACCATGCTTTGCTCAAGCCAATTAAAGAACAGCTTCACAGAAACAAATATGGAAAACAAAAAAATATTGAGAGGTTCTTCTGACCTATGCCTACCAGTGAGTACCAATTGATGGAATACACAGGCCTTATTTATAGGTAGGTCAGGGGACCCTCAATTAGAGCTGTTACCTTAATTATTCCTCCCATCAAGGAATAAAAATCAAATCAATACAGCTAATTGATTCCACAAAAATAAAATCTTTAATTAAATCAAATACTTGTTCCACAAGAATTAAATCAGTGATTTAATTCAGAATATTTGATTGAAATCAAATACTTGTTCCACAAGAATTAAATCAGTAATTTAATTCAGAATATTTGATTTACACAATAAGCTTTAATTGGAATAAATTACTGAACACCGTAATTACATATATTTTATAATTACAATATATGTGACATAAAGGGACATACTTTAAATGAAATTTCTTACATTCTTGAGTCAATGCAAGTGCTGAAGGATCGACCATTAGAAACCTACTTTTTAATGGTGATGGGTGAGAAATATTGCATGGGAAACATGTCTGTTTATAGATAATCGATCGCTATATATGGAAAGGGTCAATATTGGTTCTGCTACACCAAGTCTTGAGTGGTTATGGATTTAATATATATGACAATTAAGTTCATCACATCAACAACTACTGCATGCATGTAGACTTTTAACCTCCGTACGTTGGTTTATTCTTCTAATGATGCATGCCTTTTCTTTCATCTTCGTTGATTACTTCGATCTTCTTGTGCTTAACTTAACAAATAATCGATAATTTGTCATTTTTTAATTGGGTCAACCCCGTATCATTTTTCTAATGGTTCTTTCGTCAATTAACAACCGAACCACTCAAAATTAATATGTAGAATGCTGAAGATGTCAAATGAGACGGTTTTGTTTATGAAAATTAACTTAAGTCATCAAAATAATAATAATAATAAAATAGTAGAATAAAAAAAGAGAACAACATAACATATATATAAATCATGGTGTATTAATTTAAGTAGTAATCGGTGTCCCAATTGAAAAAATAAAATGTATTTGAAAAGTTCAAGTAATGACTTCTGCATAACAAAGCCTTGAGAGTGTTTGAGGGGGAGTCTAATATATATTTGTACAAGGCGTACGTTACATATTCTCATACATAATAAAGAAAATGAATCAAAATTCCTTGTATCTGAAATCAAGAATGCTTGGATTCAAAGGGATCTGTGGATTCTTACAGATATCATAATTATCATTTATTATCTCAAAAAAAAAAAAAATTATCATTTACGTTTTTACTAAGAAATTTTCTAGTAATTAATTAAGAAGCCTATTTTTTTTTTCTTTCTTTTTTTTTTTTTTTTGGTTGAAATTGCACATATAATCATTTTTTCATGCTGGCAACTAGCATGTCATTACAGAGTGCAATTTGCTTTCGTGAAATTTGCCTTCCTTGATTTAATGCAAGTGTAGGATCGACCGACCATAAATCTTCATGGGTTCTATGTAAGTAGCATGTCATTATAGAGTGCAATTTGCTTCGTGAAATTTGCCTTCCTTGATTTAATGCAATTGTCGGATCGACCGACCATAAATCTTCATGGGATATATATATATCTGTGTGTGTCCCTTTCGAGTCTTTTGTTTTTGCTACCTTTTAGGTCTAAGTTTTCTTGTTATTTTTTTAAGGGGAAAGTCCACATACCCCCCTCAAACTACAACCTAATTAACAATGTTTCCCCAAAACTTTCAATTATGACAATGTCCCCCCAAACTACCGAAACATTGTCAATGTCCCCCAATCACGAAACTACCCCTAGTAAAATTTTTTAAAAAAGAAAAAAAAAAAAAAAACCTAAAACTTCTAGAAAAAACCTAAAATTGAAAAAAAAAAACAATGAGTGAAAAAAATTTTAAAATAGTAATAAAAAAAATCCTTCTTATAAGAAAAAAATAAAAAAATTTCGATTTTTTTTTTTATAAAAATTGAAAATTTTCGTTTTTTATTTTTATTTTATAATATTTTAAATAAAATTTTCCGTTCAAAAAAATAATAAAAAAATCGTTTAAAAAAATAAAAAATTTCGTTTCTTAAAAAAAAACCGTTTTTTTTTAAATAAAAATTTTCGTTTTAAAAAATAACAAACTTAAGAAAAAATCGGTTTTAAAAAAAAAATAAAAAATTTAAAATGTTCGTTTTTAAAAAAAATTAATTTTTATTTTTATTTTTTAAAATTTATAGGGTTATTTTTGTCTTATTGAGAAATATGTATGGGCATTTTTATCTTTTTGCTAGTCTTATTTAGAAATATGTATGGGCATTTTTTAAAAATTAAATTGAATATAAATTTCCTGACATGTCAAATATTGACACGTCAGGAAAGCCTGACGTGTTGAATGTAACACGTCAATAAATATTGACGTGTCATATTCTACACGTCAAAAAAAATTGGTTGACGTGCCACTTTTGGCATGTCAATAATTACTGACGTGGCAAAATTTGGTTACTGTTTGCCACGTAAGTAACCATCCTTTTTTTGTAATGAATGTTTTGGTAGTTTGGAGGGACATTGGCACAATTGAAAGTTTTGAAGGACATTATCAATTAGGTGGTTATTTGATAGAGTACGTGAACTTTAGGGTTGTTTTAATTATAATAAGGATAAATTCCGTACGGACAACTACCCACACAAGGTATTGAAACTTTTTGAAGACTTGTTCTTTCCTTCGACCCTGATGAATATGAATGCTTTGTGTTCATACATACAATAGCTCGGTCAATAATAAATTTTGATATTATAATAATAAATAATATTAAATCAATGATTTTTTTTTTTTTAACTAGAGATAATCTAAAAGAAGACAACTAAGACAAGCAATGTGCATCAGCATAGTAGCATAGTGGGATAGTAGTATATTATATAACATTACCTTTTATTTTATCATGTAGCCTTATAGAAAAGAGGATTAATGCTATAAATCATATTTTTATCTCGTAATTAATCTGTAAAATTACCGCATTAGTTCCAAACAACGATTAAAATGGATGTATTCCCAATACAACTTCAATACATGGGCTACATGGGAGATCAGTCTTTAGATGCTAGCAACACAACAGGGGCTTCACCAAAAGCAGCAGAAGACGAGAGATATGTAGTGGCAACATGAATGATTTTACCATTAGAGAATTTAAGAACCACAACTACAACTGAGAGACCAATCTTAAGCACAACAGCAAAGCACAACAGTGAAACAAGCATTGAAAGGAGACTGAATCTAAGCCAAAAATAGAGTCTCCACCTAATAATAATACAATACAAGAGCAGGAAGACTAGATCTAAGGCCTACACAAAATAACAAAAATACAAAAGCAAAAAAAAAAAAGAAACACCCGACAACTAGTAACATTGTCGAAGCGAGAGAGGCAGGTGGAGATGGTGGAAAAGCAACCAGAGAGGCCCGCTTACCGGGGCGTAAGTTGTACGCTCCTGCAAGTGAACATCTGTAGGCGGTGAGGGAAACAACAATGAGATGATGGGAGGCCAATGAGGACATTGGGTTGGAGCGTGGAGACTGATGTGGTCTTTTTGTGTACAAAAATATCAATAATAAAATTATCACTCGCAATAGGACAAATCCTTGTAGGATATGGCTATATAGAGGGTATCGTACCTCAAGGATTGCGTGAATATTGTTATCAAGCTTTTTAAGATTAAATATAACTCAATTTAAAAGATGATTGATTTGATTTTTGATTATAATTAAATGCATAAAAGTAAAGATAGTAGGGATGAGAGAGACTAGGGGGTTGATTTTACCACTAACCGCATAACAATAGTCAATCATAAATTAATAAAAAAAATTCATACTATGGTCTCACTCGAGTAGTCAAGAAAAAATCATCATTAAGAAATAAGTATAATCCATCTTCGGTTGGCACGGCCGTCCACCTAACCACTAAGATGCGATACGATCCGTCTTCCTTAAGTATAGGTTATCTAATTCCTTAATAGGCGACTCATAATCAAGGGATAAGTATAACCCATCTTCGGTTGGTACGAAATGTCTACCTAAATTACACTAAACCAGGGTGTAGTACAATCCGTTTTCCCTATGCATGGCTAATCAAATCCTATTAATCATGTATCAGTTGAAACCATTGCATAACAATTATTCATATAATCACAAAAAATATGGAGGATTGAGTTCAATCAATATAAAAGACTTTATAAGACAAGAGAAGAATTTCATAAAGATTGAATATAAACATTAAGATCAATTTTCACAATTATACAACCATCATGCATCAACGCCCTATTACAGAATTAGTTGCTCATATTGGTGCTGGAATGACCTCATGCTGTGTTCATCTTCTCTTAAACTCTTTAAGCCTCCAAGAAGATATTTTATGTCCAATCTAAGCACCAGCTTCTCTTAAAGGCTTAGAGCCACAATTTATAGGGTGTAAAACAAATCTTAAAAGCCTTAAGAATCCTAGAAAAACATTCAGTCTACCAATTAGATTGGGAGACCTAAAAAAGCTTTCTTTATTAATTTCAGTATCTTCCAAACTTTTCAGCATGAGTGCGCTCGAGCCCACTTGTGGTGTGCTTGATCACACTTATGTATGTGGGCTGATGTGCGCTCGATCCCACTTGTGATGCGCTCGAGCTCACTTACGCACGTGAATTGATTTGCACTCTTATATTATGAAACGATTTTGACATAGCAAATGTTCGAATTAGAAAATTTGTATTTCGCAATAATTTGTAGTATTTTGAGTTAGCTTTCTATTGCTACTAGTTTCACATCAATTCGATATTCGAGAAGAAAGTTATTGTCAAAATAATGAGACATGAGTTAGGTCTTCCCAAAGCGTGCTTTTTAAACCCAAAATCAATGGAATTTCTTGTATCTTTATTAAAAACCTGAAAATACTAAAACAATACAAAACAAAACAAAATGATAAGGAATTAATATATGTGAGTTAAGGAGCTTGAATGTACAACATTCAGCACTTATCAAAGACGTGGATCAACTTGAGGAAAGTAGATCGGGTTTTTTTCTTAAAAAAACATCTACGAACAATGGTAGGTTCGGGTTGCAAAGGTGGAGTACAACGAATGGCAGTCAGTGGGAGATGCAGGTGGAGATGGTGGAGAAGCAACCAAAGAAACCCGCTGATCAGGGCGTAAGTTGTATGCGCCAGCGCGTGCAGCATACAACTTATTGAGAATGAGTAACTGAGCGAGTACTACATAATTCTCATATTCTCATTAATGAGCTCGGGTTCCAACTAAGCTTAACCGAGCGAGTATTGAATGGGTTGTCGCACAAACTGGTTTATTTACAGTCCTATCACCAACCCTATTGAATGAGTAATATCCCAAGTAGACCATACAGTTTGAACTATTACATAATTCTCATATTACAAGCATATATTATATTTATATTGCATCCATGATAAATTGTTACCTTACAATGCTTCATGTCATTTATAAAACAATTGGGTTCATCATTTAATGATGTATACGTCATGCGCATTTTTACTCACTAAATCTTCGGACTTATTCTTGTAATCCTTTTCCTCTATATGTATATATGTGCTGTTATAGTTAGTCTAGTAGAAAATGCATCCGATAAACCATTTGGTGGTTGTAAGGGATTTGATCAGGGTAATTTTTTTAGGATTTGGACCTTGTTCTGCCCAGGTTCTGCAAATGATGAGATCCCTGAATCTTGTCTTTCATGGAATAAGACTAGAAGGCGAACCATGGAGTCAATTACCCGTTAATTAATTTAATTAGGATGTTACACTAGTGCTCCAAGA
The DNA here is from genome assembly GCF_901000735.1 of Corylus avellana. NCBI lineage: Eukaryota > Viridiplantae > Streptophyta > Magnoliopsida > Fagales > Betulaceae > Corylus > Corylus avellana. Next base: position 37,171,394 of record NC_081542.1, read on the forward strand.
TATTAACTATAAAATAATTAATGGTCAATACTCGTTAACAAATGAGTATCACATTCTTATTTTTTGGTAGCCGAACGAGCAATTGCCACGATGTGGATCTCAATAGACCGAATGAATCTTGGATATAATAAAGACTAGTAAATAAATTTTTCTTTTACTTAGATTTATGGTTATGTATAGGACATAATTATCTCTTGCTATGCAGCTAAGCTTTTAAAAAGAAAGAGAAATGTTTGTTTTCATTCTCTTACACATTTTTTGTCAATTTCTGTACAAAAAATGTGCAAATTTACCATTAAATTTATAGGAGCCATATGTAGGTCTCACATATCTAATGATATATTTACAAAAAAGATGGTCAAAAGTTGTGCAAAACACATCGAACACATCTCAAAAATAAATAAATAAATAAATTTATATAGCTCCATCCCTTTTTTAAGATTTGAGAAGATGACATTAGTGTAGATATTATATATCAAAATTTTAGAAATTCTTGATGAGGCCCATGGTCCATCTTGATTACAGAATTTTACCATTTTGAATATTTGTATACATATTAAAACGTAAGAATCATTCTTCATGATGTATGTGGATGGGCTTTTCCTAGAATTCATGATATATGCTTTCTAATAATTTCTTCACTCGTTGATGTAAACTAGGTCTCAATTTGTATATTTTTTTCTATGGTTCAAAGATATATAGAACCAAAGATTGGATTCTCATTTGACAGTTTATTGAAAAAGAATGGCGACAATTATTTTCTGCATTTAAACATAATGTGGAACCGCGGGTTCGTATTGGTGTATAATATCATTTTCCTTGATGCGATTTATTTGTTAATGTATTTTGGGAGAATTCTTTTGTTTTTGAGTTTAAAAAAACGTTTTGAAGTGACATAAAAATGAAAATATTTTAGTGTTTCGAAAAATGTTTTATGTTTGATTATTTGCTAATATTTTTATTTTGAGAAGAGAAAATGAAATACTGATAACAAAAATTTTAACCAATGGGCATAAGCTCAAAGATGGCGGATTGGTTAATATTTAAAAAATTAGAAATAAGCTCCTTATATATCATGTGTTTATTTGGGATATATATATATATATATATATATATATATATAGAGAGAGAGAGAGAGAGAGAGAGAGAGAGAGATGCTCAATAACTGAATAACGTCAACATTATTTTATACTCCAACTCCACTTAGAGAGCGTTACATAAGAACCTTTTATTTTAATATTGTTATGAAGGGTTGATAATCGTTTCACAAGTTTTTCTAATTTTCGTATTCGAACTTTTTCTGAAGCTCTTCAACAATATTCTTGTCAAGTTGGAAGGCCTTGGCGAGAACATCATAATTGATGGGAGGATCAGATCCAAAAACAGCGTCCGCAATCGTGATGACACCTGCATTCTGACTACTCAAAGCAGCAAAAGCTAGAGCATTGGAGTGTCCCACGTTGAACTGGAAGTGAATGAGACCAATTGGGAACACAAAGACATCTCCCTTGTTTAGAACTTTGGTGAAAAGGCGGTTCTCCATGTTGGATGTGACAAAACCAACTAAGAGAGAACCTTCAACGACTACTAGAATCTCAGTGCCACGAGGGTGAATGTGGGGGGGGTTTTGGCCATATGGTGCATAGTCAATACGAACTAAGGATATGCCTAGAGTGTTGAGGCCTTTTATTTGGTCCACATTTACGGTAGTGACATTCGACCCAACTTTATTATCTGTATTTCCAGGATTTTGGAGCCCTTCGAAAAAGAAATCATTGGCATTGGAATCCTTCAAATCCTTGCAGAATTTCCCATTCACAAACACTGCAGGAGGCAATAGATTGCCAGATAGCATAAAAGATTAAGAAACCAATAAAGATATATAGTAATGCTTCTAAGCAGAAAGTAATGAACATATATATATATATACCTGCAGACTTGGGGTCATCAATTGCAACACAAATGTCCTGAAGAGGGCTGGGATCGAAGGCAGAGACAAAGGAGGATGCAATTGACAAGAGAGCAACAATTGCAAGGAAATGGACTCCTTTCATCATATCCAAGTACACTTTGTGCTTTACTTCTCTTCTATGATATTGCTTTGGGGATAGGTACTTAGAAATATTGAATGGGAAACATGTGTATTTATAGATAATCGATATATACGGAAAGGGTCAAGATTGGGCCTGCTACACCAAGTCTTGAGTGGTTATGGATTGAATATAACAATTGTACCAAGTTTCTTCAACAACTAATGCAGACTTTTTAACCTCGTTTTGGTTGCTTCTTCTTTGTTCTTAATTGATTCCTTCAATGCCGTAACATATTTATAAGAGGTGATTAATTTGGTCAATTAAAAACCAAATTGAAGCACCGAATTAAAATCCACTCTAAAACCGTGGATGATGCGTAGGAGTCCAGATGGTGTAATTCTATAAGTTACTTTTATGTCATTCTAAAAATGAGGTGGCTTAGTTACAATTTCATCAAAATTCAATAATAATCAATCATAAGGCTGTCCTCAAGAGGTAGCTCAATCGGCTGGGACCACGCCTAATGAAACGTAGGTCACTTGTTCGAGGTCACTTGTTCGAATCCCCCTCTCCCATCTTGTGCGGACATGTCAAAAAAAAAAAAAAAATCAATCATCAGGCCAATGATGATTTTGAAAGTCACATTATTTTTTGAGTGACACAATAGAGATACAAAGATGACTTCTAGTATTACTCGTCTGGGTGTAGTGAATTCACACGAGTAATTCTATAAGTCACTTTTGTGTCACTCTATGAATGAGGTGTCTTTTAAAATCACCATTTGATCAAAATTCAATAATGATGAATCACAAACTCAACGATAATTTTATAAACCACATCATTTTCAAAGTGATATAAGATGAATATAAAAGTGACTTGTAGCCTTATTCAATCCATACACATCGGGCTTATTATCATTTGAAAATAATAGAATGACGTATGACTTATGCATTATAGAGAGCGTAGTTTTGATGACATGCATTGACGAATGGAAGTGGCATATATAAAGACTTGGAATAGTAGTAGGTAGTGGAAATTAATGAAAAGTATTCATTCTTATCCAAACAAAATACGCCCATTTTCCTTGCCTATCTCTTTAGGAATTTGAAATCAAGATTGCTTGGATTTAAACGAAAAAATACTACACAAATTTTGAAGTGTTCGTTCTTTTATGTTGTAGTAAAAATTATCATTGAATAAAATTATAAATAAAAATATATGTAGTATTTAATGGTGATTCACTTCCACGTAAGATAATGCACATTTAAAATAGAGAAATGTTATAGGTCAATTTTTTTTCTTCATATTTAGCCTATTTCATCTTACAAATCAATCATTGGATTTATGGACTTATGTGGACTTCACATAAGTCAACAATGAACTCCACAAATCTAATAATTGATCTATTGAATTTGTAAGAAAATATGGATCAAATATAAAGAACTTATTGACCCTTCACATTTCTCTTAAAAATAAGAAATGATAGAGGTCAATATTTTTCTCATATTTAGCCAATCTCATCTTACAAATCAACCATGCATAGCATTTCTTTTCTTGTAGATATCCTTTACGTTTTGTATTCAGAAATTGTTTGGCCTCTTTTTTTTTTCTTTTTTTTTTAATTTATTTTTATTTTTAATTAGGTGGGTTTGGTATATTTCTCTTGGTCAATAGTGGCTTTCTTGAGTCAATGCAAGTGCTGAAGGATCGACCATTAGAAACCTACTTTTTAATGGTGATGGGTGAGAAATATTGCATGGGAAACATGTCTGTTTATAGATAATCGATCGCTATATATGGAAAGGGTCAATATTGGTTCTGCTACACCAAGTCTTGAGTGGTTATGGATTTAATATATATGACAATTAAGTTCATCACATCAACAACTACTGCATGCATGTAGACTTTTAACCTCCGTACGTTGGTTTATTCTTCTAATGATGCATGCCTTTTCTTTCATCTTCGTTGATTACTTCGATCTTCTTGTGCTTAACTTAACAAATAATCGATAATTTGTCATTTTTTAATTGGGTCAACCCCGTATCATTTTTCTAATGGTTCTTTCGTCAATTAACAACCGAACCACTCAAAATTAATATGTAGGATGCTGAAGATGTCAAATGAGACGGTTTTGTTTATGAAAATTAACTTAAGTCATCAAAATAATATTAATAATAACAATATATATATAGTAGAATAAAAGAAGAGAACAACATAACATATATATAAATCATTGTGTATTAATTTAAGAAGTAATCGGTGTCCCAGTTGAAAAAATAAAATGTATTTGAAAAGTTCAGGCAATGACTTACTTCTGCATAACAAATTCTAATATATATTTGTACTTGAGAGTACTTGAGAGGGAGTCTAATATATATTTGTACATGGCGTACGTACGTTACATATTCTCATACATATAATAAAGAAAATGAATCAAAATTCCTTGTATCTGAAATCAAGAATGCTTGGATTCAAAGGGATCTGTGGATTCTTACAGATATCATAATTATCATTTATTGTCTTAAAAAAAAAAAAAATTATCATTTACGTTTTTATTCAGAAACTTTCTACTAATTAATTAAGAAGCCTTTTTTTTTTTTTTTGGTTGAAATTGCAAAGATAAATATTTTTTTCTTGCAGGAAATTAAGTAGCATGTCATTATAGAGTGCAATTTGCTTCGTGAAATTTGCCTGACTTGATTTAATGCAAATGTAGGATCGACCGACCATAAATCTTCATGGGTTATATATATATATATATATATATATGTGTGTGTGTGTTCTTTTCGAGTCTTTTGTTTTTTGCTATCTTTTAGGTTTAAGTTTTCTTGTCATTGTTTTTTTTAAGGGGAAAGTCCACGTACCCCTCAAACTACAACCTAATTAACAATGTTTTTCTTAAACTTTCAATTGTGACAATGTCCCTCCAAACTACTAACACATTGTCAATGTCCCCCAATGATGAAACTACATACCCAAGTAAAATTATACAAAAAACAAAAAAAAAACAAAAAACCAAGTGAAAATAATTTAAAATAAATAAATCCTTTTTATAAGAAAAAAATTAAAAAATTTCGATTTTTTTTTTTTTATAAAAATTGAAAATTTTCGTTTTTTATTTTTATTTTATAATATTTTAAATAAAAATTTTGGTTTTAAAAAAAAATAAAAAATAAAAAATTTTCGTTTTAAAAAATAAAAAATTAAGAAAAAATCATTTTTAAAAAAGTAAAAAAAAAATTAAAATGTTCGTTTTTTTTTTTAAAAAAATTAATTTTTATTTTTACTTTTAAAAATTTATAGGGGTATTTTTGTCTTATTGAGAAATATGTATGGGTATTTTTATCTTTTTCCTAACCTTGGGAGACATTGACAATGTTTTAGTAGTTTGAAAGAATATTGTCATAATTGAAAGTTTTGGAGGACATTATTAATTAGGTGGTAGTTTGAGGGAGTACGTGGACTTTAATCTTGTTTTAATTATAATAAGGATGAATTCCGTACGGACAACTACCCACACGAGGTAATTGAAATTTTTTGAAGACTTGTTCTTTCCTTCGACTCTGATGAATATGAATGCTTTGTGTTCATACATACAAAATAGCTCGGTCAATAATAAATTTTGATATTATAATAATAAATAATATTAAATCAATGATTTTTTTTTTTTTTTTTATCTAATTTTTAACAAGAGCTAATCTAAAAGTAGACAACTAAGACAAGCAATGCTACATCAACATAGTAGCATAGTGGGATAGTAGTATATTATATAACATTACTCTTTTATTTTATCATGTAGCCTTATAGAAAAGAGTATTAATGCTATAAATCATATTTTTATCCTCTAATTATTCTGTAAAACTGCCGCTTTAGTTCCAAACAACAATTAAAGTGTTTGTATTCCCAATACAGCTTCAATACATGGGCTACATGGGAGATCAGTTGTGAATGTTTTGGAACATAAGGTTGAAAGCGGCCAATCTAACTAAACAATGTGCACAATAAAATGCACTAGAAATAAAGCAATTAACAAATGAAATTGAAAAAAAGGAAAGTCCAGTCTTTAGATGCTAGCAACACAACAGGGGCTTCACCAAAAGCAGCAGAAGACGAGAGACATGTAGTGGCAGCATGACTAATTTTACGATTAGAGAATTTAAGAACCACAACTACAATTGAGAGACATATCTTAAGCACAACAGCAAAGCACAACAGTGAAACAAGCACTAAAAGGACACTGAATCTAAGCCAAAAATAGAGTCTCCACCGAATAATAGTACAACACAAGAGCAAGAAGACTAGATCTATGACCTACACAAAATAACAAAAATACAAAAGCAAAGCAAAGCAAAAAAAACAAAAAACAAAAAAAGTAAACACCCGACAACCAGTAACATTGCCAAAGCGGGAGAGGTAGGTGGAGATGGTGGAAAAGGAGCCGGAGAAGCCTGCTTACCGGGGCGTAAGTTGTACGCTCTTGCAAGTGAGAATCTGTAGGTGGTGAGGGAAACAAAAATGAGATGATGGCAGGCCAATGAGGATGTTGGGTTGGAGCGTGGATACTGATGTGGTCTTTTTATGTACAAAAATATCAATCATAAAATTACCACTCACAATAGGATGAATCCTTGTAAGATAGGACTATAGAGATGGTATCAAACCTTAAGGACTGCGTAGATGCTGTTATCAAGCTTTTTAAGATTAAATATAACTCAATTTAAAAGATGAATGATTTGATTTTTTATTATAATTAAATGCATAAAAGTAAAGATAGTAGTGATGAGAGAGAATAGGGGGTTGATTTCACCACTAACTGCATAACAATGATCAATCATAAATTAATAAGAAAAATTTATACTATGGTCTTACTCGAGTAGTCAAGAAAATATCATCATTAAGAAATAAGTATAATGCAACTTCAGTTGGCATAGACTGTTCACCTAACCACTAAGATGCGGTATGATCCGTCTTCCCTAAGTATAGATTATCTAATTCCTTAATAGGCTACACACAATAAAGGGATAAGTATAACCCATCTTCGGTTGGTACGAACTGTCTACCTAAATTACACTAAACTAGGGTATAGTACAATCCGTCTTCCCTAGACATGGCCTATCAAATCCTATTGATCATGTGTCAGTTAAAACCGTTGTATAACAATCATTCATATAATCACAAAAAATATAAAGAATTGAGTTCAATCAATATGAAAGACTTTAAGCCCAAAATAAATGGAATTTCTTGTATCTTTATTAAAAGCCTAAAAACACTAAAACAATACAAAATAAAACAAAATGATAAGGAATTAATATATGTGAGTTAAGGAGCTTGAATGTATAACATTCAGCGCTTATCAGAAACGTGGATCAACCTGAGCAAAGTAGATCAGGTTTTAAAAAAAAACCCATCTACAAACAATGGCAAGTCTGGGTTGCAAAGGTGGAGGACAACGAATGGCAGTCAGTGGGAGATGCAGGTGGAGAAGCAACCAGAGAAGCGCGCTGATCAGGGCGTAAGTTGTATGCGCCAGCACGTGCAGCATACAACTTATTGAGAATGAGTAACTAAGCGAGTATTACATAATTCTCATATTCTCAGTACTGAGCTCGGGTTCCAACTGAGCTTAACCAAGCGAGTATCGAGCAGGTTGTCGGACGGACTGGTTTATTTACAGCCCTATCACCAACCCTATTAAGAATGAGTAATATCCTACGTAGACTATACAGTTTAAACTATTACATAATTCTCATATTACAAGCATATATTATATCTATATTGCATCCATGATAAACTGTTACCATAAAATGCTTCATGTCGTATATAAAACAATTGGATTCATCATTTAATGACGTATACGTCATGCGCATTTTTACTCACTAAATCTTCGGACTTACTCTTGTAATCCTTTTCCTCTATATGTATATATGTGTTGTTATAGTTAGTCTAGTAGAAGATGCATCCGAGAAACCATCTAGTCGTTGTAAGGGATTTGATCAGGGTAATTTTTTTAGGATTTGGACCTTGTTCGGCTCAGGTTCATGTTGGACGCTGGTAGAGTTACTCGTCAAGACATGATTGAGATGTAGACTTTGATGTTGTTTCGGAACAATTAGATTTGGTCTGTATTATATTTTGATGACTGATCTCTGACCTCGATACTTAAGAGTCTATCTATACTATGATGCTTTAAGTTTCACTTTAGTAATTATAATTATGGTTTTAAATTATTACTATTTCTATCTTTTAGTCAAAGTCTTCCCTTACAGACTCTCTTGGGAAAGGATGAGATCCCTGAGTCTTGTCCTTCATGGAATAAGACTAGAAGGCGAACCATGTAGTCAATTACCAGTTAATTAATTTGAAAAAATCTACTTCACCCCCCTAAAGTTTCAGGAATTTTTCAATTTGAACCTCAAAGTTTAAAAATTGGCAATTTACCCCCGTAATGTTTCAAAAATTTTCAATTTAAACCTTTCGTTACTATTTTCCATCAAATTGGACGGAAATCTCTAAAATTACATAATTACCCTCAGGCTGTTTTTAAAACATTTCCGTCCAATTTAATGGAAGGTTTAAATTCAAAATTTTTGAAACATTGGGGGGTAGATTACCAATTTTTAAACCTTGGGATTAAAATTGAAAAACTCCTGAAACTTCAGGGGAATAAAGTGAATTTTCCCATAATTAATTTAATTAGGACTTTACACTAGTGCTACAAGATATTAACTATACAATAGTTAATGGTCAATACTCGTTAACAAATGAGTATCATATTCTTATTTTTTGGTAGCCGAACGAGCAATTGCCATCATGATGTGGATCTCAATAGATCGAATGAATCTTGGATATAATAAAGACTAGTAAATAAATTTTTCTTTTACTTAGATTTATGGTTATGTATAGGGCATAATTATCTCCTGCTATGGAGCTAAGTTTTTTAAAAGAAAGAGAAGTTTGTTTTCGTTCTCTTACACTTTTTTTTTTGTCAATTTCTGTACAAAAAATGTGCAAATTTACCATTAAATTTATAACAGCCATATGTAGGTCTCACATATCTAATGATAGATTTACAAAAAATATGGTCAAAAGTCGTGCAAGACACATCGAACACATCTCAAAAATAAATAATAAATAAATTTAGCCCCATCCATTTTTTAAGATTTGAGAAGATGACATTAGCGTAGATATTATATATCAAAATTTTAGAAATTCTTGATGAGGCCCATGGTCCATCTTGATTACAGAATTTTACCATTTTGAATATTTGTGTACATATTAAAACGTAAGAATCATTCTTCATGATATATGGGGATGGGTTTTCCTAGAATTCATGATATATGCTTTCTATGAATTTATTCACTCGTTGATGTAAACTAGGACTCAATTTGTATATTTTTTCTATGGTTCAACGATACATGGAACCAAAGATTGGATTCTCATTTGACAGTTTATTGAAAAAGAATGGCGACAATTATTTTCCACATTGAAACATAATGTGGAACTGCGGGTTCGTATTGGTGTATAATATCATTTTCCTTGATGCGATTTATTTGTTAATGTATTTTGGGAGAATTTTTTTGTTTTTTAGTTTAAAAAAACGTTTTGAAGTGACATAAAAATGAAAATATTTTTGTGTTTTGAAAAATGTTTTATGTTTGATTATTTGCTAATATTTTTATTTTGAGAAGAGAAAATGAAAGACTCATAACAAAAATTTTAACCAATGGTCATGAGCTCAAAGATGGCGGATATGCTCCTTATATATCATGTGTTTGTTTGGGATATATATATAGAGAGAGAGAGAGAGAGAAAAAGCCTCAATAACGTCAACATTATTTTATACTCCAACTCCACTTAGAGAGCGTTACATAAGCAACCTTTTATTTTAATATTGCTATGAAGGGTTGATAACCGTTTCACAAGTTTTTCTAATTTTAGTATTCGAACTTTTTCTGAAGCTCTTCAATAATATTCTTGTCAAGTTGGAAGGCCTTGGCGAGAACATCAGGATTGATGGGAGGATCAGATCCAAAAACAGCGTCTGCAATCGTGATGACACCTGCATTCTGGCTACTCAAAGCAGCAAAGGCTAGAGCATTGGAGTGTCCCACATTGAATTGGAAGTGAATAAGACCAATTGGGAACACAAAGACATCTCCCTTGTTTAGAACTTTGGTGAAAAGGCGGTTCTCGGTGTTGGATGTGACAAAGCCAACTAAGAGAGAACCTTCTACGACTACCAAAATCTCAGTACCACGAGGGTGAGTGTGGGGAGGATTTTGGCCATATGGTGCAAAGTCAATACGAGCCAAAGATATACCTAGAGTGTTGAGGCCAGGTATTTGGTCCACATTCACAGCAGTGACATTTGACCCAACTCGATTGTCTGTATTCCCAGGATTTTGGAGCCCAGGGAAAAAGAAATCTTTGGCCTCGGCATACTTCAAATCCTTGCAGAATTTTCCATTGACGAACACTGCAGGAAAGAATAAATTGTAAGATACCATGCATACATGATCAGTAAGAAACCAAGCAGAAAGTAATGAACATAATTATATATGTAGAAGCTTGATTAAAAAAATAAAAATAAAAAAAGAATAAAATCTAGTATATATATACCAGCAGTTTCAGACTTGTGGTCATCAATTGCAACACAAATGTCCTGAAGTGGGCTGGGATCCTCAGCAAAGACAAGGGAGGATGCTGTTGACAAGAGAACAACAAATGCAAGGAAATAGACTCCTTTCGCCATATCTACTTAAGCTCTGTGTTGTAATGGTGATGGGTGAGAAATATTGCATGGGAAACATGTCTATTTATAGATAATCGATCGCTATATATATGGAAATGGTCAATATTGGTTCTGCTACACCAAGTCTTGAGTGGTTATGGATTTAATATATACATATGACAATTAAGTTCATCAACAACTACTGCCTGCCTGTAGACTTTTAACCTCCGTACGTTGGTTTATTCTTCTAATGGTGCATGCCTTTTCTTTCTTCTTCGTTGATTACTTCTTCTTTTAAGTTCATCAACAACTACTTCCTGCCTGTAGACTTTTAACCTCCGTACGTTGGTTTATTCTTCTAATGGTGCATGCCTTTTCTTTCTTCTTCGTTGATTACTTCTTCTTGTGCTTAACGTAACAAATAATCGATAATTTGCCATTTTTTCTAAAGGTTCTTTCGTCAACTAACAACCGAACCACGACTCAAAATTAATGTAGATTGCTGAAGATGTCAAATGAGACGGTTTTGTTTATGAAAATTAACTTAAGTCATCAAAATAATATTAATAAAAATAAAAAAAAGAGAACAACATAAAATATATAAATCATTGTGTATTAATTTAAGTAGTAATCGATGTCCCAATTGAAAAAATAAAATGTATTTGAAAAGTTCAAGCAATGACTTCTGCATAACAAATTCTAATATATATTTGTAGTTGAGAGTACTTGGGAGGGAGTCTAATATATATTTGTACAAGGCGTACGTTACATATTCTCATACATAATAAAGAAAATGAATCAAAATTCCTTGTATCTGAAATCAAGAATGCTTGGACTCAAAGGGATCTGTGGATTCTTACAGATATCATAATTATCATTTATTATCTCAAAAAAAAAAAAAAAATTATCATTTACGTTTTTATTCAGAAATTTTCTAGTAATTAATTAAGAAGCCTATTTTTTTTTTTTTCTTTCTTTCTTTTTTTTTGGTTGAAATTGCACATATAATCATTTTTTCATGCTGGCAAGTAGCATGTCATTATGCCGACACTAAACAGCCACGCCCTAGCTTCTGCTCCGGCGTTCCTCCACCTCCTTGTGAGGCATAACCACCTCCTTGTGAGGCATAACCACCTCCTAGTGAGGCTTATCCATCTTATTGTGAGATTAATTTTTGGGTTTCTCTCTTGTTACCTAGTCTCTAAACCTTCTCTTTGTAGCTCTGTTTTTCGCTGTTTTGGTATTCTATCTGGTTTTCTTCTTGGCTTTCTGGTTCTTTACAATCACTCCTCCGTGGGATTCTTTTCCCCAAGATTCTTCTGGATTGTTGTATGGCCAGCTGGATTTTCCTGTTTTCTTCTACGATGCGTGTGGGTGAGATGGCTGGTTTGTGTGATTATGGGGGTTGCAATCATCCTGTGAAAGGTTTTTCTTTTTCTGATGGTCCATCACCTCAATGAAAGTCTTGGCCTGGAATAGTCGCGGGTTAGCTCGTGCGCCGACCATTCGTGCTCTACGGGCGTTGATCAGGACTCATAGACCTGATCTTATTTTTCTGTCGGAGACTAAAGTTGCTTCTGCAAGATTCCAGCCCTCTCTTTTTCATTTGGGTTTCTCCGGTTGGTTAGAAATCCCTCCGGTCGGATTAAAAGGTGGGCTTTTTGTAACTTGGAAGCATGGTATTGAGATTGAGCCTGTTAGGCTTGATAGAAGTTGTATTTCCTGTTTGGTATTCTCTGATCCCTCTCATTGCCCTTGGTTATTCTCCTTTATTTATGCACCCCATATTGCTGAAAGGCGGTCAGTTTTTTGGTCTGAGTTGACGAACTTGGGGAACTCCTTTGGTGGGGCTTGGCTGTTATTGGGTGATTTCAACTCGGTGCTTTCTCCTTCAGAGAAGAGTGGAGGCCGTGCTTTTGGCTCCTCTTCTCAAAATGATTTTTTGGATTTTGTTCAGTCGAATGCATTGATTGATCTGGGTTTTGTAGGCAATAAGTTCACTTGGAGTAATCACCGTTCTGGGTTGGCTAATATTCGAGAGAGACTTGATAGAGGTTTAGCTAATCAAGAGTGGGTGCATCTATTTCCCAATGCTCTCATCAATCACTTTCCTGCCACCAATTCAGATCACTGTCCGATTTTGTTATCTACCACTGGGTCGTATCAAAATCTGCCTAAGCCCTTTAGATTTGAAGCTTTCTGGACAAGGGATAAATCCAGTTACTCAGTTGTTGCTGGTGCTTGGCTAGAAGAGGTGGAAGGCTCTCCAGCTTTCTCTTTAAGCAGGAAGTGGAAGTCTACTAAAAGTGCATTGAAGGTCTGGAATCAGCATCATTTTGGACACATTCAGTCTAGGATTAAATCTTTAATGTCTGAGATTAGTATAATTCAATCTAATCCTCATTCCCCTATCAATGCTGCGAGAGAGGTGGTTCTTCAAGAGTCTCTTCAAGAGC
>NC_081542.1:37184713-37235747 GCF_901000735.1 Corylus avellana
AACCAAAGATTAGATTCTCATTTGACAGTTTATTGAAAAAGAATGGCGACAATTATTTTCCGCATTGAAACATAATGTGGAACCGCGGGTTCGTATTGGTGTATAATATCATTTTCCTTTATGCGATTTATTTGTTAATGTATTTTGGGAGAATTTTTTTGTTTTTTAGTTTAAAAAAACGTTTTGAAGGGACATAAAAATGAAAATATTTTTGTGTTTTGAAAAATGTTTTATGTTTGATTATTTGCTAATATTTTTATTTTGAGAAGAGAAGATGAAAGACTCATAACAAAAATTTTAACCAATGGTCATGAGCTCAAAGATGGCGGATATGCTCCTTATATATCATGTTTGTTTGGGATATATATATATATATATATATAGAGAGAGAGAGAGAGAGAGAGAGAGAAAGCCTCAATAACGTCAACATTATTTTATACTCCAACTCCACTTAGAGAGCGTTACATAAGCAACCTTTTATTTTAATATTGCTATGAAGGGTTGATATCCGTTTCACAAGTTTTTCTAATTTTAGTATTCGAACTTTTTCTGAAGCTCTTCAATAATATTCTTGTCAAGTTGGAAGGCCTTGGCGAGAACATCAGGATTGATGAGAGGATCAGATCCAAAAACAGCGTCTGCAATCGTGATGACACCTGCATTCTGGCTACTCAAAGCAGCAAAGGCTAGAGCATTGGAGTGTCCCACATTGAATTGGAAGTGAATAAGACCAATTGGGAACACAAAGACATCTCCCTTGTTTAGAACTTTGGTGAAAAGGCGGTTCTCGGTGTTGGCTGTGACAAAGCCAACTAAGAGAGAACCTTCTACGACTACCAAAATCTCAGTACCACGAGGGTGAGTGTGGGGAGGATTTTGGCCATATGGTGCAAAGTCAATACGAGCCAAAGATATACCTAGAGTGTTGAGGCCAGGTATTTGGTCCACATTCACAGCAGTGACATTTGACCCAACTCGATTGTCTGTATTCCTAGGATTTTGGAGCCCGGAGAAGAAGAAATCTTTGGCCTCGGCATACTTCAAATCCTTGCAGAATTTTCCATTGACGAACACTGCAGGAAAGAATAAATTGTAAGATACCATGCATACAAGATCAGTAAGAAACCAAGCAGAAAGTAATGAACATAATTATATATGTAGAAGCTTGATTAAAAAAAAAAAAAGAATAAAATCTAGTATATATATACCAGCAGTTTCAGACTTGTGGTCATCAATTGCAACACAAATGTCCTGAAGTGGGCTGGGATCGTCAGCAAAGACAAGGGAGGATGCCGTTGACAAGAGAACAACAAATGCAAGGAAATAGACTCCTTTCGCCATATCTACTTAAGCTCTGTGTTTTAATGGTGATGGGTGAGAAATATTGAATGGGAAACATGTCTATTTATAGATAATCGATCGCTATATATATGGAAATGGTCAATATTGGTTCTGCTACACCAAGTCTTGAGTGGTTATGGATTTAATATATACATATGACAATTAAGCTCATCAACAACTACTGCCTGCATGTAGACTTTTAACCTCCGTACGTTGGTTTATTCTTCTAATGATGCATGCCTTTTCTTTCTTCTTCGTTGATTACTTCTTCTTGTGCTTAACTTAACAAATAATCGATAATTTGTCATTTTTTAATTGGGTCATGCCACTTCAACGCCGTATCATTTTTCTAAATGTTCTTTCGTCAATTAACAACCGAACCACTCAAAATTAATATGTAGATTGCTGAAGACGTCAAATGAGACGGTTTTGTTTATGAAAATTAACTTAAGTCATCAAAATAATATTAATAATAATAAAAAAAAAAGAGAACAACATAAAATTTATAAATCATTGTGTATTAATTTAAGTAGTAATCGATGTCCCAATTGAAAAAATAAAATGTATTTGAAAAGTTCAAGCAATGACTTCTGCATAACAAATTCTAATATATATTTGTACTTGAGAGTACTTGAGAGGGAGTCTAATATATATTTGTACATGGCGTACGTTACATATTCTCATACATAATAAAGAAAATGAATCAAAATTCCTTGTATCTGAAATCAAGAAAGCTTGGATTCGAACGGATCTGTGGATTCTTACAGCTATCATAATTATCATTTATTATCAGAAATTTTCTACTAATTAATTAAGAAGCTTTTTTTTTTTTTTTTTTTTTTTTTTTCGGTTGAAATTGCACAGATAATCATTTTTTCTTGCTGGCAAGTAGCATGTCCTTATAGAGTGCAAATTGTTTCGTGAAATTTGCATTCCTTGATTTAATGCAAGTGTAGGATCGACCGACCATAAATCTTCATGGGTTATATATATATATATATGTCCCTTAGCTTTCAAGTCTTTTATTTTTGCTATCTTTTCGGTCTAAGTTTTCTTGTTATTGTTTTAAGGGGAAAGTCCACATACCCCCTTCAAACTACTATCTAATTGACAATGTCACCTCCAAACTTTTAATTTTGACAATGTTTACCCCAAACTATCAAAACATTATCAATGTCCCCCAGTTACGAAACTACCCTTAGTAAAATAAATAAATAAATAAATTTATATATATATATACACACACTAAAACTTCTCGAAAAAACCTAAAAATGAAAAAAAAAAAAAAAAAAAAAAAAAAAATAAATAAATAAATAAAATAAAAATAAGTGGAAAAAAAAAAAAAAAAAAAAAAAAAACGAGTGAAAAAAATTTAAAAATTTTGATTTTTTTTTTATAAAAATTGAAAATTTTCGTTTTTATTTTTATTTTCTAATTGTTTAAATGAAAATGTCCCTTTTTTAAAAATAAAAATAAAAAATTGTTTAAAAAAATAAAAAATTTCGTTTAAAAAAAAAAAATCATTTTTTTTTTAAACAAAAATTTTGTTTAAAAAAATTAAAAATTAAGAAAAAATCGTTTTTTCAAAAAATAAAATTTAAAATGTTCGTTTTAAAAAAATAATTTATAGGGGTATTTTTGTCTTATTGAAAAATATGTATGGGCATTTTTATCTTTTTGCTAACCATTGGAGACATTGACAATATTTTGGTACTTTGGAGAGACATTGTTACAATTGAAAATTTTGGAAGACATTATCCATTAGGTGGTAGTTTGAGGAGTACGTGGACTTTAACCTTGTTTTAATTATAATAAGGATAAATTCCGTACGGACAACTACCCACACGAGGTATTGAAATTTTTTTAAGACTTGTTCTTTCCTTCGACTCTGATGAATATGAATGCTTGTGTTCATACATACAAAATAGCTCGGTCAATAATAAATTTTGATATTATAATAATAAATAATATTAAATCAATGATTTTTTTTTTCCCTCTAATTTTTAACAAGAGCTAATCTAAAAGTGGACAACTAAGACAAGCAATGCTACATCAGCATAGTAGCATAGTGTGATAGTAGTATATTATATAACATTACTCTTTTATTTTATCATGTAGCCTCATAGAAAAGAGTATTAATGCTATAAATCATATTTTATCTCGTAATTATTCTGTAAAACTGCCGCGTTAGTTCCAAACAATGATTAAAATGGATGTATTCCCAATACAGCTTCAATACATGGGCTACATGGGAGATCAGTAAAGAATGTTTCGGAACATAAGTTAGGAAGCGGTCAATCAAACTACACAATGTGCACAATAAAATGCACCAGAAATAAAGCAATTAACAAATGAAATTGAAAAAAGAAAAGTCCAGTGTTTAGATGCTAGCAACACAGCAGGGGCTTCACCAAAAGTAGCAGAAGACGAGAGACATGTAGTGGCAGCATGAATAATTTTACCATTGGAGAATTTAAGAACCACAATTACAACTGAGAGACCTATCTTAAGCACAACAGCAATGAACAACAGTGAAACAAGCACTGAAAGGAGACTGAATCTAAGCCAAAAATAAAGTCTCCACCTAATAATAATACAGCACAAGAGCATGAAGACTAGATATAAGGCCTACACAAAAGCACAAAAATACAAAAGCAAAAAAATAAAAATAAAAATAAAAATAAAAATAAAACAAGCAAACACCTGACAACTAGTAACATTGCCGAAGCGGGAGAGGCAGGTTGAGATGGTGGAAAAGCAGCTGAAGAAGCCCGCTTACAGGGGCGTAAGTTGTACGCCTCTGCAAGTGAACATCTGTAGGCGATGAGGGAAACGACAATGAGATGATGGGAGGCCAATGAGGACGTTGGGTTGGAGCGTGGAGACTGATGTGGTCTTTTTGTGTACAAAAATATCAATAATGAAATTACCACTCGCAATAGGACGAATCCTTGTAGGATAGGGCTATATAGAGGGTATCGAACCTCAAGGACTACATGAGTATTGTTATCAAGCTTTTTAAGATTAAATATAACTTAATTTAAAAGATGATTGATTTGATTTTTTATTATAATTAAATGCATAAAAGTAAAGATAGTAGTGATGAGAGATAATAGGGGGTTGATTTCACCACTAACTGCGTAACAATGGTCAACCATAAACTAATAAGGAAAATTCATACTATGGTCTCACTCGAGTAGTCAAGAAAATACCATCATTAAGAAATAAGTATAATTCATCTTCGGTTGGCACGGACCGTGCACCTAACCACTAAAATGTGGTACGATCCGTCTTCTCTAGGTATGGATTATTTAATTCTTTAATAAGCTACACACAATCAAGGGATAAATATAACCCACCCCCATGGAGCCAAGGGTTGGGTGGTTTTGGCCAACCCCTTGGCTCCATGGCGGTGGCCGAGCCACCCCTAGTACCCACTGCGGGTGGTTTCAGCCACCCCTTTGGGCACCAAGGGCGTGGCCGAAACCACCCTCAAACCACCATTGGGGGTGGTTTCGGCCACCCCCTTGGCTCCATGGGTACTGAGCCACCCCCAAATTTATTTATTTTTTTTAGTGAAAAAATATATTTTTTAAATATTTTAAATTTCATTTAAAAAAATAAAAAATTTAATTAGGTGCCACATCATTACTGATGACATAGCCACTTATGCCAAATGTCAGCTTCTAATTGGTCTACGTGGGGGTGGGTTATATTTATCCACCCCCTTGCTAATATTTTTATTTTGAGAAGAGAAAATGAAAGACTAATAACAAAAATTTTAACTAACGGTCATGAGCTCAAAGATGGCAAATTGGTTTCTATTTAAAAAATTAGAAATAAGCTCCTTAGATATTATGTGTTTATTTGGGATATATATAAAAGAGAGAGAGAGAGAGAAATGTTCAATAACGTCAACATTATTTTATACTCCAACTCCACTTAGAGAGCGTTACATAAGCAACCTTCTATTTTAATATTGAAGGGTTGATAACCGTTTCACAAGTTTTTCTAATTTTAGTACTCGAACTTTTTCTGAAGCTCTTCAATAATCTTCTTGTCAAGTTGGAAGGCCTTGGCGAGAACATCAGGATTGATGGGAGGATCAGATCCAAAAACAGCGTCCGCAATCGTGATGACACCAGCATTCTGGCTACTCAAAGCAGCAAAGGCTAGAGCATTGGAGTGTCCCACGTTGAATTGGAAGTGAATGAGACCAATTGGGAATACAAATACATCTCCCTTGTTTAGAACTTTGGTGAAAAGGCGGTTCTCCATGTTAGATGTGACAAACCCAACTAAGAGAGAACCTTCAACGACTACTAGAATCTCAGTACCACGAGGGTGAGTGTGGGGGGGATTTTGGCCATATGGTGCATAGTCAATACGAACTAAGGATATGCCTAGAGTGTTGAGGCCTTTTATTTGGTCCACATTTACAGTAGTGACATTCGACCCAACTTTATTATCTGTATTTCCAGGATTTTGGAGTCCTTCGAAAAAGAAATCATTGGCATTGGAATCCTTCAAATCCTTGCAGAATTTCCCATTCACAAACACTGCAGGAAGCAATAGATTGCAAGATAGCATAAAAGATTAAGAAACCAATAAAAATATATAGTAATGCTTCTAAGCAGAAAGTAATGAACATAATTATATATATTTATATATATACCTGCAGACTTGGGGTCATCAATTGCAACACAAATGTCCTGAAGAGGGCTGGGATCGAAGGCAGAGACAAAGGAGGATGCAAGTGACAAGAGAGCAACAATTGCAAGGAAATGGACTCCTTTCATCATATCTAAGTAAGCTCTGTGTTTTACTTCTCTTCTATGATATTGCTTTGTGGATGGGTACTTAGAAATATTGAATGGGAAACATGTGTATTTATAGATAATCGATATATATCGAAAGGGTCAAGATTGGGCCTGCTACACCAAGTCTTGAGTGGTTATGGATTTAATATAACAATTGTACCAAGTTTCCTCAACAACTAATGCAGACTTTTTAACCACGTTTTGGTTGCTTCTTCTTTCTTCTTCATTGATTCCTTCAATGCCGTAACATACTTGTAAGAGGTGATTAATTTGGTCAATTAAAAACCAAATTGAAGCACCCGATTAAAATCCACTCTAAAACCGTGGATGATGTGTAGGAGTTCCGATGATATAATTCTAGAAGTCACTCTTATGTCACTTTAAAAATAAGGTGGCTTAATTACAATTTGATTAAAATTCAATAATAATCAATCATAAGGCCAATGGTGATTTTAAAAGTCACATCGTTTTTTGAGTGTGAGACAAGAAGGATACAAGAGTAACTTCTAGTATTACTCGTCTGGATGTAGTAAATTCACACGAGTAATTCTAAAAGTCACTCTATGAATGAGGTGTCTTTTAAAATCACAATTTGATCAAAATTCAATAATGATCAATCACAAGCTCAATGAAAATTTTAGAAACCACATCATTTTCAAAGTGATACAAAATCAACATAAGAGTGACTTGTAGCATTATTCGATCCATACACATGTGGCTTATTATCGTTTGAAAATAATAGAATGACTTATGACTTATGCATTAGAAAGAGTCTAATTATGATGACATCCATTGAATATATAAAAAGACTTGGAATAGTAGGTGGTAGTGGAAATTAATGAAAAATATTCATTCTTTTCCAAACAAAATACGCCCATTTTCCTTCCCTATCTCTTTAGGAATTTGAAATCAAGATTGCTTGGATTTAAAGGGAAAAATACTACACAAATTTTTAAGTGTTCGTTCTTTTATGTTGTAGTAAAAATTATCATCCAATAAAATTATAAATAAAAATCTATGTAGCAGTTAATAGTGATTCACTGTCACGTAAGATAATGCACATTTAAAAATAGAGAAATGCATCATCAAGAGGTAGTTCAATTAGCTGTGGACTACGTCTCATGAAGCGGAGGTTACTCGTACGAATCTCCCTCTCCCTTCCCTTGTGTGGACATGTCAAAAAAAATAATAATAAAAAATAAAAAAATAGAGGATTGCTAGGGGTCAGTATTTAGCTTATTTCATCTTACAAATCAATCATTAGATTTATGACCTTATGTATATCTCACATAAATCAACGATGGACTCCACAAATCTAATAGTTGATATATTGAATTTGTAAGAGAATATATGTTAAATATGAAAACTTTATTGACCCTTAGCATTTCTTTTAAAAATATAAAATGATAGAGGTCAATATTTTTTTCATATTTCCAACCTCATCTTACAAATTAACTATATATGGCATTTCTTTTCTTGTTGATGTACTTTACGTTTTGTACTCAGAAATTGTTTGGCCTACTTTTTTATTTTTTATTTTTAATTAGGTGGGTTTGGTATATCACTCTTGGTCAATGGTGGCTTTCTTGAGTCAATGCAAGTGCTGAAGGATCAACCGTTAGAAACGTACATAAATCTTGATAGGCTATATGTCCCTTTCGTCTATTCTTTTTTTTTTATAAACATTCACTCATTTCATTAGTCAATGGTAAAAATTTTGAACAACGCGTTTATCGGTAACATATTGAGGAGCTTCCTTTGCATGGACCACTTCTTCCGTACCGAACAGTGTTCTCTTTGCTAACCTATGAACTGCATAATTTACTTGCTATCTAACCCCCCACCCCCCAAACTATTGAAGAGATTTAGCACAAAGCAGGCATCATCGATTAATTCGCCATAGCGACATCAACTGTTTTCATCATTTCTTAATGCATGTACCACCTCTAATGCATTTATTTCCAGTTTCATCTTATGCCATTCCATCTCTCTAGCATAAACTATTGCCCGTAAAGCAAGAACATATTTTCCAACAACTAGATCAATAGTATAACCTCTTAAAGATTGCAAAGTGGCTAATACATCTCCCAATCACATATAATCACACTCATATGCCCATCTTCTTACTATGCATATTTACCGCAACATCCCAATCACCTTAACTCGTCCAGGATCCTCTCTCGTTTATTTTAGACTGAAAAATATTCAGTTAATAGTCAGAATTTTTCCAAATGATCTCTTTAAATAGATCTTGAGGTCATAAATAAGATATCTATTCCATTAATAAAAAATATATATATAAAAAATTAAGGGGAAGCCGGACCACCCCAGTTGGGGCTGGGGGTGGGTTCGGCCACCCCCAAGGGCCATGGTGTGGTCCGGCCACTCCTGGCCGGCTGGGGTGGTTCGACCACCCCCTATGACCAAGATAGGGTGGACAGCCACCTCTTATTTTTTTATTAATTAATTTTAATTTTAATTTTTTTTAATATGAAATATTGTTTTTGTTTTCCTTTTCTTTTTTTTTTTTTTTTAGTAGGACATATGTCATATTTTTTGCTATAAGATTTCTAAGAAGAAATTACAGTTACAAATTGAATATTCTTTAATTTATTATAGACTTGAGATAATCCTATTCCCCTTAAAGGAGCCTTCCAGCTATGGCACGCCACCATAGCTTTGCCTACCTTTTCATATGATTTGACCTGATCATCTTTGTATTCCTTAACGGATTCTATATCTTTCGTTACAACATGGTTAGGATGGCAAAATTCCCCCATGGATTAAGGAATTTCAATTTAGCGCCAAGTTCGATGCAACCACTCCCAAGGAAGTATTCCACTAACGAGTATCCTTATAACAAGTTCAACCACCACCGCATTTTTAGAAATTCCCCTTTTGGAAGTACAAGTAATAGAATTTATAATGCGAAATATAAAACAGAAATATATAATAGAATTTATAGTGCAGAAATATAAAATAGAAATATAAATAAGAGAAACAAAATTAAGGTGGTTCCACAATATGCCTACATTCACACACTAAAGCCTTATAAGCTACATCTTGCTTTTATTGAGCAAGTATGATTATATATAAGAACTTCATTATATAGAAACTAAAGAGATAGGAGGAGCTCTTATATTTGAGCAATGTGGGACAAGCCCACATTACTATTCTAACAATAAGTCATACTCACTACCTGCTGTGGACTACTAGGCACACGAGGTATTGATTTTTTTAGCAACTGAACAGGGAGACAAATTTCCTACAAACTATTTTTTAGAAAATTTATTAAAAATCAACCATTAAAAGTGACAAGTGTCCTTAGCATGCGAGAAGCACATTTTTTTTTTTTTTTTAATGACATATAGGTTTCACATACTTTTTTAATGACTTAAAGAACACAGGTCACTTTTAAATACTAGTTTGTAAGAATTTTTTACAAATCAATTTGTAAGAAATTTCTATTAGTTGAACTAGACTGCCCCTTGTCAAGCATTATGTTGGTCAAAAGATCCCAATCTCAGCCAACTAGCTAAGGCTAAGCAGATTAACCATTTACTGCTTACCGATTGGGACTATACCGACATTAACCGCCTACCGCCCTAAGTTGGTCGGTAATCGGTTAAGGATTTTTATACCGACATCGGCTCGGTTCTGTTAATCGGTATATATATATATATATATATATTTTTTTTTTTTTTGTTGGTTAACCGAATTAACCAATAATAAATATTGTTTTAATAGAATGATAAGTAGGATGGCATTAGCTAAGTTTTTTTAATAGAAGATATTAGTTGGTAGATTTTATGACCAATTTTATTAGTAGAACATATTTATGGTAAACTAATATTGTATTAATTAATGGGCCCATTTAAAATTTGTTTAGTTCACTAAGCTATTTTAACCCAAAAAACACAATTTGGGCCCCAAAACAATCAATTTTTGACCCAATTAAAGAAGTCCACGTTTAACCGATTAACCAAACCGATTTTAACAGAAATATTCATTTAACCGAAATTTTCAAAATAAATCTCTATCGAAATGTAATTGATGAAAATTGTTCTACCGAACCGATATTCACCCCTACGGCCAACAATGTAAAAAAACATATCCACCTGCCAATTGAGATGACCTCAGGGGACGTCTAATCTTACTTGTGAGAATGAAGTGATTAAAATAAAAATAAAGAATATAAAGATACCTGATAATTTTATTTTATCCTGAGAAATTCAAGAACATAAATATTTATTAGTAGCAAGTCGCGCGGGGGGGGGAGGATTTATTTTGACCAACAAACATAATTAAGATATTCTCAATCCAGTCTCTAAGAGGCGGCTAGGACCACACCTAATGAATTCAAATTCCTCTCCCACCTCTTGTGTAGAGGTGTCCAAAAAAAAAAAAAAAAAAAAAGATATTCCCAATCCAGCAATTTCAAGCATTTATTTGCTTAAATAATGTTTCCATTGAGATGAAAGCTGCACAGTTCAACTGAAAACGAAAAAAGAAGAAAAAAAACAAAAAAAGCTGGACAACCAAAATATAGTTGTTTCAATAGAGGGGTAGATCAAGTGTTAGATATGCAAATTACTTCAGCCGATTCAATTGATCATCCATATTAAAGTTCCTGCTGCAGTAATATGTCAACAGACTAATATTCCTTCTCAGAGTTCTCCAAATTGCACCCGACTTACGAACTGTTTGCCATGGCTTCGACTACAAAGTAAATAAAAAAACTGTTTGCCATGGCCCTTTCTTCATATGACTGAATCGATCCTGACATGCCCAAAATACCCAAACCCTTTAATCCATACTGATACAACAGGGTTCACCCACCCTTCAAATTCAATGATTGCATGAGAAAATTATAACTATAGTGTCTAAAGCAGAAGAGACTAGATTCAGAAAATTTTAACAGGGAGTCATACATTTGGAATCAGCTTACATTCATTCCATGATAACCTTAGCCCCAAGAGCTTTCATCTTCTCAATTATTTGTTCAGCTTCTTCTTTTGATACTCCCTTTTTGAAAATTGAAGGTGTCTTCTCCACCAAGTCTTTGGCTTCCTTGAGACCCAAATCCGTAAAACTCCTAACCTCCTTGATTACCTTGATCTTTGCGGCAGCTTCGTACGACTCCAGTTTCAATTCAAAAACAGTCTTTTCTGGTTTCTTCTCCTCCTTGGCAGATGTTGCTGCCTTCACTGCAATTCCAGCCACTCCAGCAGCTCCTGGTTTCATGACTCCCACTGTTGGTGGTTCCTTCATTCCCATTTTTCTCATCATAACAACTCCCAACTCGCAAGCTTCAGCCAATGAGAGTCCTGAAACTTCGTCTACAAGCCTAAAGACACGGTACGTTGGAGGACTACGATGCTCCGTAGGATCGAAAGTAGCTGGATCATAATCAGTTGGGAGCCTTCTCTGATCAATCTCAACTTCTTCCTCTTCTTCCTCCTTTGCAGGTTGACCAAAACTTCGAGTGAACCCATTGAAGTTAATGGGATTTAGTGCTACCAAAGATTTTCTGGATAACCCATTAGCTAAATTATGCCTTAATCTCAAAATGAAGCTCATTTTCAAGTTAATATTCTACTAATGGAAAATCAACCTATGAGATTTGACTTGAGTTCTCCCCGGACAACAATATGGCCTGGAATTCAAAAAATAAATAAATAACGAAACAGGAGAATGTTAAATCATAAGCATTTGCTTTAATCTAGCTTAATACAATAGGAAAGAAGATATTTACGAAGCTAAACTGGACATAAAATTAAGCTTCAAAAGAAAAAAACAAGAAGATATAATAGCTCTAAACCTCAAGAAGGGAAGACATGTAAAAAGTTTGACTAAAATGCGGAAAAGGGGGAGAAGGGAAATACAGTAATACATCAAAGTGTGTTCCATCGTTGAAATTTGGGTAATAATAATCTCTAGTCATCAAAACAAACATGACAATAAAGTATCGCATGAAACATATTGTTTCATCAAACAGAAATAGCTTCAACTTGTATACTACTATCACATATTCTATAGCCCACAACTCACGAAGAGGTGTTCAAAACATGTATATTTAGTAAAATTGGAACAGAAAATTCTAAAGAATGTCCATCCGTAATAGAGATAAAAGTATATGTTTGTAACTATTGAGTATTTTAAAGAAATAAAAGGAATCTAATAATTTAGGTAGAATATCAAAATCAAATAACAAATAGGGATATATTTTAATTAATGCATAATCCATCTAAAAAGATTGAGTTGATGGTTAATCAGCTCAAGTGCAGGAAAAGGTAGATGTAGTCTAATCTTCTCGGAGACAATGAGATGTTATTGTGATTTATATCACAGACATTTTGGTTGATGAAGGGTTAAGAGAAGCTATTGACAAAAATTTACAGCATTTGTTGTCACAAGCCTGCGTGAACTCGAACTTTATCAGCCAAAAGACATTGACAACGTTGGCGGCACATTTGGAACAAGAAAGATTTTGAGGTGAAAGAAAGATATCATGCAGATTGGCTAATTGCTCTACTTGTGTTAAGATCATACGCTCGCTGTATGTAGTCATTGACATTCCAAAGTTTAAATGTTTAAATCCTTGAAAATATCAGATTTGACATAAACTCAAGGCTATGAAATGCTACAACATGCTCAGAAACAAGTGAAATGGTTTGATAGCCTTGATTGCAAAGTAATGCTGCAGGAAGTTGTCGAATCCAAGTCTACTCATCCTCTATCCTACCCAATGCATGTACCCTGTGCATATTTCTTTTAGCCTAAAGTACCAACTTTTGATTGACTAAAGCAAAACCCATAATAATTTCTTTTTGGAATCTTGATGCTATTGATCATATGTCTCGTGCACGCACTTTCTCATTCACAAAACTCGTTCCTATTTATACATTGAAAATATGGCTACTGTATTAACAACAGATTTAAGGCTCGGTTCGGTTTGTTTCGAAGTAAAATGTTTCCTAGTAGAAAATATTTTTTGATGGAAAACATTTTCAACAACTAAAAAACAATTTTCGGCGTTTGTCTTGTATGAAAGATGAGCAACAGTGAAAAACGGCCGATGACTTTCAGCAACCTCCAACTGTGGTTTGACAAACTCTGACAGTGGTCCGGCTGTTTGAGCAAGAGAAACTCAAACTAGGAAAATGATTTATGAAATTTAAAATACCAAAAATCATTTTCCAAAACAAAAGAAACTTTTTTGGTTAAATCAAAAATATTTTATGTTGCACCAATCACCAGAAAATACAGAAAATATTTTCCAGAAAGTATTTTATGCTGAAACAAATAAAGCCTAAGACTTACACCCTAACAACTATGAACAAGTTATATATACATACCTAAACCCCGTCAACAAGTCGTTTATTTCATTTTCTTTACTTCAATATAATGCATACTTCCTCTGTGAAACTTTTCTGTTGGTAAATTTCCCTCAAAGAGCCTAAGGTTCATTTGCTTACTTCCTTATCAGCTAGAGCTTTCCGTGTCCCCTACCCAGGCTACCCTCCGTAAGCCTCCATAAACCTCCTCTGCCCGAGAACCCAGTGAAGGACATGACTGCCAATGACTACGGTGCTGTGCCTTTCACCAAAACCTAGCATCTAACTGCCAATAAGCTCTCCAAATGCTACTTCCTTCCCTTATATATGAATAGAAAAAAAAAATTGTGGGTATATATCTGAGCAATCTGCAAATTACTAAACTAGAGCTGCTAATCTTTCCTAATGCAAGCTTTCCCAACAGATTCGAGATTAGCTACCACGTTTGAGTTATCAAAATAATTCCCAGTGCTTATCAAGGATACCCCAAAAAAATTTACTAACTTATTTAGAAAAAACGAAATGAAGTTTTTATTTTTTGTTTTTTTTAATGAGAAGATAAAGGAAATGGGGAAAAAGATTCAAACTTTTCTAGACCCAGTTTTTCACCATTTGAAACCTCTCTCTCTCTCTCTCTCTCTCAACGGCCAAGGGATTGAGATATAATTCGAACAGAAGAAAAAACCTCACATTCCAATTTCTGAAATAACAAACACGCACGTACAAATCTTTCCAGAAACTACAAAAAGAAATACAAATATCAGAATTACCTGAAGGAAACACCAAAGACGACGTCGTCTTGGACGGTAGGCTGTGATCGGTGATCGGGGGCTTCGCCGCTCCGCCGTAATGTTTTGTCAGAGCAGTGGTGGCTTGTGTGTGTGTGCGCGAAGCAACTGATTATCAAGCTCCAGTTTCGGGGTTTAATTTTCTTTCTAAACGACGTCGTCCAGTCATGCAGAGCTGCAATAGATGAAAAACCTCTCAACTCAAGCTAAGCTAAACGACGTCGTCCGTGGGCCGCGGAGCCCATTCTGAGTTGCTCCTCTATAATAAGGAACGTGGCTCTCACGCGCTCACCATTTTGCTGCATCGTAGTTTCAGATTCACAGTGAGGTAGAGAAGAGAGAAAATGGAAAGTGAAGGTAAGGTGGTGGTGGAGATGGTGGGAGGGAGATCAACAGTGACAAGGTGCTTCTCAAAATATCCCCTCAAATTCATAGTTCCCAATAAGGTTGACTTTTTCTTCTTCTGTTCAGTCATGTATTATATATGTGGGCAATTGATTTTTCATCAGAAACAATCTTAAACTGGGGCTGAGGCTATTAGACATGTTTCTTTTTTGCTCATTTCTTAGGTGGGTCCTTCTAGTACTGATGCTGTTTGGATTTATAGCCTCACCTATGGTGGTGGCATTGTCTCTGTATGTTCCATCTATCTTACGCTTTTGTATCACATGATAATCAGTCTTTATTTGGTTTTATGGGTTATAATTTTCTCATGTATTGGGTGCAGGGAGATTCTATTTCATGTGAATTAACCGTTGGAGATGGCTGCACTGCTGTCCTTACAACCCAAGCTTCAACAAAGGTTGATTTCTTTTGCTTCTCTCGACTTGTTTTGCATTGTGTTAGTAATTTGATTTTTGAGTCTTAAATCTTTCTTTTGGGTTTGTGGGTTTTGAATTGTATTAAGTTCCGGGTTAAGTTCCGGGTTTTGAATTGAATTGGGTTTGTGCCTGATTTTGCTGTATTTCATTAGATTCTTGTTTTACACGGATCACTCAGCATGATTTTACCCTTCAATAGGTATACAAGTCCATGGGATCCAAGTGTTCTGAACAAGTCTTGGAGGTAACAATCTTGCCTTAAGTTGATAACTTGCTATTGGAGTTCAAGAAATAAAAGAATAAATGTGTTTGAGCTGTTTTCTTTTTTGTTAAATCGCTACTTATTCCAAAAAGTTAAGGTTTTGGGATAAGTCGTGATTTAACATGTATTATAATAATAGCTCTATACTGTATCTCCTATTTCAATTAAAATATTTCATGTGTTTGGCCTTACGCATCAGACAGTGTGTTAGAATATCAATTAATGATTAAGTTCACTATTTATCCCAAAGTAAATTTGTAGGATAAGTGGTGATTTAACATTTTTAAAATGTTTCTCCCTTTTATTTTTCTACTTTGCACTTTTCTATACAGTTATGGTGCATATAACTGTTAATTCATTTGTAAGAAGTTAGAGTCTAGGAGGTTTTCCTGTTGAAATCACGGGAGGACATGCATTGAAATACAGAGACACTTATTCAAGAAATTTTCCTTTTTGACTATTGGTGTAAAGAACGGTTTCAAAGTGATAGTGGTGAATTAATGTGGTGCTTTCAAAGTGATAATGGTGAATTAATGTGGTGCTGTAGACAAGAATTGGGAGTGGTGCTGTATTGGCTGTCATTCCAGATCCAGTTACATGTTTCTCCACTGCAAGGTACTCTCAGAAACAAGTCTTCAGGGTGGTTTCTGACTCAAGTTTGGTCATTGTTGATTGGATTACCAGTGGGCGCCATGAAAGCGGAGAAAAATGGGATTTCGATCTTTATAAGAGCACCAACCACATCTTCTTAGAAGACGATCAACCTTTGTTTCTTGATACGGTAATGCTATTTTTTCTGTTTTATTCTGTATTTGTTGGATTAGTAATTTGCTGTTGCTTATTTAAGATAATGCTAGGAACGATTTTTTTTATTAATAATGGGCGAGTCTGGAAAGCTGTCAAAATTCCTTTTTATTGGTTATCTATTCTGAGGACAATGTTATGAAGGAGCCATAGTATGGCGATTTAATCAACTTACTTCTGCCACTTCCATAATGATCATGTAATCTTACATTATTTCTGATCTTATCCCTACAGTTTTTTTATTGACAGACTCCATGTGTGTCTTTTCCAGTCTTTCCTCCCTCTTCTGAAGTCTTCAACTTGCTCTAGCTCATAACAAGCTATTAGGTTGCCTTTTGGGCATTTTGTTTTTTACAGTATTTAGTTTGGTTAGAATATATATATATATATATATATATATATATATATATTTTAAAGCTGATTCTTTGTTTTGGAGGAATCAAAGATTTAACAAAGTTTACATGTTGTCTTGCAATAACAAAGTTTTGGGAGGCACCTGGAGGTTGTAGATTCTTTTCTTAGCACTTCATCTCACATGGTTTAACATTCTAGAGCAGGTGCTTCTAGAGCGAGGAAGTATTACCTCTATTGCCGAACGCATGCAGGACTATCAAGTCATTGCAATGGTTGTTATCTTGGGGTGAGTAATGATTTATAACTCATTCCCAGCTTAGTTATCCTCTATATTATTGTATAATTTGGGATTTGTGTAAGTAAATTAATGTTAGACCTTATGGTTGGTTTGTTTTAGGCCAAAGATGAATCACATTCAGAGCCTAGTTCAAGAAGAAGTGAAGAGGATAATGTCCGAGCAATTACGTGGCCCACCCACTTCCTTGGGCCGCCAAATAATAACGAAATCTGATCATTGCTTGATGAAACCAAGCTTTATTGCTTCTGCTAGTGTCTTTGGTCCTAAGGTAATTTTGACTGAATTTGCTATCACATGGTGATCACTGAATCTTTTGCTACAACTGTGCTTCTCATGTTTTCTTTAACCGTGAATGAGAGCTTGCAGCTTGCTTACTGAGCTAACTAGTAAAAAATAATTGTTTTTTTCATAACCTGCCCATATGAGAAGTGCTCACTTCATTGACTTCAGTTCGAATAAAACCCAAAATTCTTGTAGTGTAGAATAGTGACTTCTTGACTTATCTCAAAAGCTTAATCAAGTGATTTGTAATTCAGTAAATTTTATTTCACTTAATTTGAATCTAGTGTAAATGTTTCATTTTGTGAATGCTCAATGCACTTTTATGGGTTTTGCATTCTTAGTTTTAAGTTCAATGTAACTTTTTATGTGAAGGACTCATGAAATATTAACTGAACATTATCTTTTTCCTTCAGTATATATAAAACCTATGAACTTATGCATGTAATATGCTTTGGTAGTTTTCAGGAACCATGTTTAGTTCACTTTTCATGTTTCTACTTTGAATTTATGTCACAAGGGGATGCAGAGATTGGTGTACTTGTGTGCATCAGTCATGAGGCCTTTGATGGGGTTACCTTCATAAAACTGCTTATGCTAAGTCAATAGGTACAAATACAATTCGGCTATTTGCAATGTCTAAAATGACGAAACAGCAGTGACTTTGTTATGTGGCTCAAAAATAAGGGTAAAGTGTATGTTAACTGATCTCTCTCCCCCTAATTATTATTAATTTACACACCCTTGGATTTTGACCTTAGGACTTCACCCTTCACTTTATTCTTAAATGGGAGGAGGTGTCATATGAGTTAGATCTCATAACCATGATCGAGATCTCAAAGCAATTATCCTTTTACTCCCTTTATCCCCTTAAACTTGGGCTTACTTATTTGAAAATACAAATGAAAGGTTGGTTACATTTTCCTGAGCATTTAACATAAAAATATTGTTTAAATGTCATATTGCTGGCTATCTGAGTTAAATGCTGGCCACGGGTTCGCTGTCTGTGCAGGGAATAGGTCTTGTTGTTCGTATAGCTGCCATGACGACTGAATCTGTTTATCGATTTCTGCAGCATCAATTGGCTTGCTTGGAGCCACTGCTCGGGGTATCACCATATCGATAAAGACATGAAGGGAGAACATTTTTATGAAATCCTTGGCTCCATTGTAAGTATGAAGTATTTCCATTATTTTTCTATGGTTTTGAACTTTATACCATTATTTGTATTGACCACAGGATGTATGCTTTCCTAATTCTAAACTAAATGGTTTCATTTGAGCAAAGCCTCTATCAGAGCTATTCTTTTCCTATTCCTTTGCAAATTGTATTTTATTATCTTTTAGATGTTTAAGGTTCCAGTGTGTGGGAAAATAATGCAGGCAACTGTCATATAGAGGCTGTGTAAGAAAAGGGACAATCAATTTAGATTTAGGCTTGTTTATCAAATTCCAGGATGATGTTTTTCAACCATCTTCTAAATTGTTTTTCTAGGAGGGCTGATGACTAAATTTGGACTTGTAAATACCATCTCTGCGGATGTGCTATGAAAAAAAAAAGGTTCTTTTTTCAAATGTCACCTCTCTCTTTTAGTCACCATTTTTTCATTCACCAGTTTTATGAACTATAAAACAAACAGCATAAATGCAAGTATCAAACTCATAATAAATTTTATAGAGAACCTTGGTGTGGTTACTTAACTCATTCACACCTCTGAAGAGGAGGAATGGATAAGTGAATGAGAAAAAATGAGTAGCTGAGTCTTTTCCTATTGTCTGACATCTGGTGTGGGTTTTTAGGCGTTTGAAGTGATCCAATTACGATGAATAATGTGTAAATAGTCGATACGTTTTAGAGTCTTGTTGTCAACAAAAAAAAGGCCCCGATAGGATCTTTTATTCAAAAGTAATGCTAGATTGTAACAACCTAGGGAAAAACGCTAGTCACATCTGCGCTATTATTTCCAAAGGACTAGTCAATTTGGAGCTTCCCTAGAATTTATTATAAAGCCTAGTTTCACCTAGTAACAAGGCAATGTGGGATTTAGCACCCATAACTATTTTTATAAACCACCAACTTTATGTGGACTTCTTCTCATTTTTCCAATATGGAACCGGAGTGTTACATAGATACTATAGTTTTATCTAATATCCATCAAACAATGTTTACGTGGCACTGTGACAACCCTTGGATCAATCATTGTTAAATAAAAAAATAAAAAAGATATAATGGTTAGTTAGGAGTGTTACATCAACATCGTTGGATGAATGTCGAATAAAGTTATAGCATCTAGCAATTCTCTTTATTTAAATGTGGGCACTGGGAAGTGCCTTAGAAGAAATATCCTTATCTTTCTTGGTATCAAACCTTCATAATTTGCCCCTTTTTGATAAGCCATTTCCCAAATTCTTTTTGTTATCTTTCTTACCAAAAATAAAAAATAGGAAAGGAATGCTTTTTATGAGGGGAAGCATTCTCTGATCTTACCATGTAAAATTAGAATTAAGGTCATCTTTCCTTCCACTCTTATTACCTTTAAGGCTGTCATCATCTTGTCCCGACTCTTCTTTCTTTTATGTAACTTTTTCCAGTAGTTCTTGTGCTCGGACACATCTTGTTGAGACCAATTTTTCTTTAGTAGGTTCTTATGGGCATTTGACATCATAACTATTTATTGCCCATGCTGTTGCTTGTGCTGCTTATTTTCTTCTGATCTTCTAATTAAAGGATTGGCAAACTGTACATAATGCAACACTTGTCTTATTGTGATGTCTGACAGGGGTTTTTTGATCAGTCTCAATCTGCTCCAAACCCCGGCCGGCCCAGGTAATCCTGATTATCTGGATGTTGAAAAAATAAATGTAATATTGTTGGCTCAGTTATTTGAAAAGTAACTTTGAATTATTGGGTTTCCCAAATTTTGATGATGAACTTATTTCCTATTTGCAATCCATGGAAGAATGAATCAGGGAGAACCTGTCTTTATTGGCTGATTCGGTAGATTGTCATCATATACAGACTAAAGTACAATAGAGCATTCACAACCAGCTTCGTATTTCTTCTCACCCAAGTCATTGTCCAAAGTTTTGGTGGATTTTAGTTTTTGGGGCTTGCTCCTTTCCAGAGAAGAGAATGTGGAGTTTCTGATCTGATCTGATCCAAAAGGCTTCTTTAGTAACCATCAGTTTGCACCATAAGGTAGTCACCTGCCTTCTCCTGCCACATTATGAGAAGCTTTGGCTTGAATGCCTTCTTCAGTAGGGGTGAACAAAAGTTGGATTTGGATATGGTGTTCCATCTAAAAGTCTATCATCAGTGGCACTGATGTTGAGACCGAAAGAGGCCATGGACCTCCTAAATGTTTTTTTTAAAAAAAAAAAAAAAAAAATTGACATCTTAGGAGAAATGACTGAATGAGTAAAGCGTTTGTTCTAATGGCCCATGCAAATCGCTTGTCTTTATGTGAAGATTGAACCCTTTTTTTTTTTTTTCTTTTTTTTTTAGATTGTGGGAAACAAAAGCTTGCTTTCATGATTCATCTCTTGTACGAAGGTGACTGTGTCAGATGTAGCCATGTAGGGTTGAGCGTCGGTCGGTAATGTCGGTTTCGGTAGAAAATTTTTATTTTCGCCTTTCGAACCGACAATGTCGGTAAAGTCGGCTATTTCACCGACTTATTCCATCAAATTTTATTTTATTTCACATTTCGAGCCAAATGCGGTCGGTAAAGTCGGTGTCGGTCGGATGTTGGTGTCGGTAATGTCGGCATGTGGAAAAGTGGCAAATTTGTCGGTAAAGTCGGTCGAAAGTCGGTCGGTAAAGTCGGTTCGGTTAAAAAACCTCTTTCGCCTATCGAACCAAAAAATTTGGAATAAAAAAAATTGTGCCGCCTATTGTCTGCCATCTAGTCAGTAATGGTTGGTGTCAGTCGAAATCGGTTAATCAGTAATTTGCTCAGCTCTAATCAGATGTAATAGGGTAGTGTCCTTTCATAAGTGGCAATCAAAAATCAAAGAAAGGAAGGAACTAAAATCAAGACCCAATTGTTAGAAATTACAAGTGTAAACATTCTAGTCTAAAAAAACTAGCGAGAAAATTAAAGGGTAGTATTGAGTGAAGTAGTAGTGACCAAAACAATGCGATGACAGGCTTGCTTAGGTTTAAGTTTTTTCCTATGTATAAATTTAAACACGTCTTTTTAGTCGTGCAGCAGTGAGCAACTACAAACAAAATTTAAAGTTTTAAAATTTTTGAAAAATTACTTAATTATCATATTTTTAGTTTGGCTCTACAATAATAAATTTCTGGCCCCAAAACTGCCAATGTCTTCCAAATCACTCACATGGCTATTGATGGCACTAATAAAAACTGACTTATATTTCTCCTCTCTTACAACTGCCACAAGTTTCTGTAATTTTGGGTAGGACTCATTCCATGGAAAATTTCGCAAAAATGAAAAACGATCATAGTAAATGAAGATATCAGTGGGGCAAATAATTGAATATCAAAAAAGTTTTAACTCTGCAAAGAAATGACCATAAATGGGGCAAATAATTGAATATCAAGGGGCATCCCAGCTCAAAAAATAAAAAAGCACAAAAGATATTGACATGATTGAATAAATCCTGACATGCTTAAAATATCCCAAAACCTATAATTAATATACCATCCTTTTCACCCACTCTTCGATCTAATACAGTACATGCATGAGAAAGACCAACCTCACCCATTCTAACTTCAGTTGAAGTTGAAGTAGAGCCGCAAACATTGAGAATATATGGATCAAACTCGACTAAAATGAAATCTCGCAGGGCGCGTGAAATGTTCTTCCACGGCATATAGCTTCTAGGTTTTCTCCAGCATAAGAACATTGTGGTGATACCTCCACACCTGAAACAAGATCAATTATGGCGGAGGACTAAGAATTGACTTTTAATAACGCAGAAAATACATTTCCCATTAGCTGTTACAGCTTTTAGCATATGAATCCACTTTATATGCTTCTATTGAACCACAAGAATGGATACAATATAAAGCAAGGAATTACCTGTTAAGTACAAGGGCACTGAATGTGTTAAGAAGCCACCTGCAGCAACTACCCAACGACTGTGGAGTCGGAGAACAAGAAGCCTAGCGCTGTCCGGGGTGTCAAAATTTGACCCATTGGCATTTTTTACTGGTGCAAACTCTTCCTCACGTAATACCTAGATATATTGGGACAAACAATTAGTCCAACTACAAAGGTAGCATTTTTCAATAAGCAGCAGAAATATAAGAAAGTAAATTGCTGGAATTACAGTGAGAAGCAGAAGAACAAAGTAACCTCAAAAAGTGCAGTTGAAGGAGCATAGGGAAATGCATCAAAAATAAACTGCTCTAGTTTTAATCCCATTGTTTGTCCATGTATAGAAGGAATTTTCTTCTCAGCAAGATGGTAACTGCACTCACAAAGAATGTGCACATTAATATCCTTGTAATAGTAGAAACTCTGGGTGCAGACCTACAGATTTAAGTGCTGAACCGCAAAACAAAGTTCAGATTGAGAACCAGTGAGTTAACACTAATGTGAAATGCAATACATTCTACCAGTTACTTTTGTCTATGCAGACATATCCAACATGCTAGAGTTCACTGATATATATCAAAACAGAAGTTCCAAAGCTCAGGTTCTTCCTCTACTTGTACTACTTATATGTCTCCAAGGACCCCACCAGCCTTATAGGACCTATAAGTTTAATGTTGATGGATCTTTTATCCTCAGGTTTCCAAACGAAATGGACTCCTATTAAGCTAGACATAATCACGATGACAGGTTCAATCAGCATTACTTGATAAAGTTAGACAGAGGTTATGCAGAGAGGGTCAAAACTCTGTTCTTTTTTTGATAAGTAAAATTATGCGTTTTATGCTAATGGAAAGAAATGCATCAGCTAGCTCCATGCATAAACTACTCCAACTCCCAGACTACTGGAATATGGCACTAATTGATAATTTAATGGCTAGGTAGAGTGCAACTAAAATTGTGCATCTGTTTTGCATTAAAAAAAATGGTCTGATTACAGGAATGACGAATAACGTAACCATGCTAGATGAAAATCAACGAAACAAGAGAGAGAGAGAAGAGCACCACTAACATGCTATCTTTCTCGAGGCCACTTGCCACTTGGTTTAGAAAATCCAAGCTAAACATGTGTAAGCACACCTGAAAAGCAGGAATTGACAAGAACTCTATAATGAGACGAGCAATGGAAATAACGCAAAACCATTGACAATGCAACTATATCCAATATAGCACATGACAAACCAAAATGCTCAGCAAAATATGGTGCTCTATGGTACCAATATCAAATTTCACTAAAAGCATTGAGAAGGAAGCCATGCATACTTGTTTTAGGTATTTAATATACTTCAACAAACAAAATGTATCAGCTTTTATATCTGGCAGATCAACATACAAAATTTGCAAAATTCACATCTTATAGAGCATCAAACTTACAAGTACGCTTATTAAACATTTTATTATCATTTTGTTTTAGGAGGGGGCTCTGCTTGTCTACCAGTTGGGGATGCGTTCATGGTCAACCACCAAATAAAGCAACATCTCACAAAAAAGTAGGCCTAAGTATATTTGGTGGAGAACAGCAATTAAGTGTTGTCATTATAGAAAAGAAAGGTATATTTCAATAATATAAGAGGACCACCACATGCCACAAACCAATGTATTGAAGGGGAGGGTCATATTTCCCTAGTTACATAAATCAATTTTCACACAAACTTCTAAGAGTCCAAGGATTTCAAAGATAAGAAAAAGCAGAATGTAAATCCGCAAGCACAATATTGTATTATAAATAAGCAATAGTAGATCAAACAACGTGGCAACAGACATTACATTACTCCAACAAAAACGAAGACGTCCAGTCTCCTGATTGATTGCAGAAGCCATTGATGTGTCCAACTCACTGTACTCGACTACAGTGAGAGGTCCACCTTTACCTCGCCTTACAAACACGCCAACCTTTTCTTGGGGATAAGCCTGTAACCAAATAACTCCAAAAATTAAGACGTAATACCACATCCTACAAGTTTATACAAATAACAACAGAATAATTATGTGTAAAAATAAGCTACTACAGAGCATAATGATATTGTTCAAGAAATACAAATTGAATTGCAGCCAAATACATGCACTATATATTCATTTAGAGCTTCTACTTGTTATCAAACTATACTTAATTTGTTGCCATATTTATTTATATTGAGATCTAGATGCTATGCCAGATCCATTCCAACCTATAATCTGTTAAAAAGTATGAAACTCTATATGTGCTCACTTCTTACAAATTAAAGCCCACTTTGCTTTTGGGAGGTGAAAAGGCGGTTGAAGCGGACATAACAATTAGCATTTGGCAGAGTAATGTTAATATACGATTTATAAAGGCTAGCAAGCACAGACATGCCTTGCAGATAGTGTCCCCATGTTTGACACCCTGATGAAGACGGCAAATGTAGGACACACCTCCAGAAAAGTTGAATACAGAAGTCGAAGATAGTGATGCCAAATAAATTCAAACATGCACGAAGAAAACGGCAACTATAGAATATAAACATATCCCACTCCTACATGAATTTAGAAGTGCAATTGTAAGCATTCATATTATTTTCATGGTTTCCCAATGACTTGTTTTGTGTCTTAAGGAAAATCACACAATGATGAAAACTTCATTCACAAATCAGATCAATTACACATTCTCTTTTTCCTGACAGATTGAATCACTCAAATACAATATCCAGAAAATATTCAGAACAAAGTCAAAGTTCATATGAGGGAAATGATAACTTCAAGCGACACAACAAAAGCAGCAAAAGCTCTCTTGCAAAAATCCACAATTTTAAATTATAGAGATGGTTAAAACAATTGAAGTTCCCATATGTCTTTTCTAAAGAGTAGTTACCTTACGGACAACTTTTGCTGCTGCAGCTACGCCTTTATCCATGAAATAACCCAAGAAAGTTGGATCAGCCACTCGGACCTGCATTCAATATGCTAATTAACATTAACAAAAAAAAAAAAAAATTGGGGAACTTTAACCAAAAGACAAGTTAAAGAAAAAAAAAATTGACCAGTGCATTGTCTACTCCATAGCAATCCACATATTTAATCCCTCTCATGGCCATATCTTCTAACAACCTTGATGATTTTAGAGCTGATCAACATATTAGGGCTTCAATTAAACCAATGAGTGTGGTCCAAGCAATAAGAGATAAACAGATAGTCAAGTTCAGCAGTTGTAATCAACATGTAAAGCAAAAGTTTTAGAAAAAAATACCTGAATATACTCCACCATTCCCATCTGGAGCCTTAGATACCTGGATTTAAAAAATTAAACTCATGTAATGACCATATTGGCAGAATGGAGAAGTAACTTATAAACATAATAAAACAAAATAAATAGAAATAATCCTAGTAACAGTAGACTATAATCTGTTGCAGTGTATTAGATCAGCAAATCAAAGCCAGTACGACTTCTTCTAATAGTCTGTTCCACTGCAATTTAGTTATATGTGTTCCCCATCAGTCTACACTTTTAATTGGTTCTCTTTTCATCTATCTCTTTAAAAAGTCCAATTCCGTTCGTCTACAAAACAGAAATCATACCCTGTATGGAGTCTCCATAATAAATCTGCCATCTTTTGAAACACAAGGTATAGTGCCTTGCTGAAAGAAGGTGACCTACATCAAGAAGTGTATCATTCAATGTAAGAAGAAAAAGTACGCCAAAAAAAAAAAAAAAAAACCGAAGGGGGAGATTTATAGGGAAGGAAAAGAGGAAATTAATAGAAAATAAAATAAAAACTTCTTACTTGGTCAGCTTCCAGACCAAAGAATTTATGACTTTCGAAAAATTTGCGTGTGGCATCATCAGTGAATGGACTGGTCATTATGTACCAATGTATTTGCACCGATCCAGCAGAACCTGCAGGTATTATTATAATAGAATGTCAAATGACTAATGATGTATTACAGAAGATAGATTGAATGAACATTGAACTTGCAGGATACCGTATAGTGAGGGTTTTCAGTTGTTTAGCTAAAACTTCAAAGAAGAGGCTATATGGTTTTCAGTTGTTTAGCTAATACTTTAAAAGAGAGAGAGAGAGAGAGAGAGAGAGAGAGAGCTTTACCCTCATTTGTAGCCTGAGCAGCTAGTCTTTGAACACATAATATTCGCTCAGCTTGCAGTTGAAAAAGTGACTTGCCAGATGGAAGCCCAATATCTAAACGAAAGTAAAAATAAAAAAGAAGCGGTAAAAATAACAGAACCACTTATTTCAAAACTATTCAGAGGGAAATACCAAATTGAAAAAATTCTTAAAGATCAAATATATCCGAAAAATTACGAACTGCCATAAAATTCTCAATGGAAAACAACAATAAGGCTTATTTACTCCATTTAGGAGAAGTAATTAACTTAAAATAATAAATAAAGAATACTGACCAAAAAAAAGAGGAAGATCAATTATTATATATTCTGGTCTTGCAATTCTAAGGAATTTTCCCAATTTTTTATATTTACATCTTAGATGTTTTTTATAAGTAAATAATAGAAGCCATCATCCAATTTCCTTTCAATGCAGAATTTCAACTAAAGATATGACCTTGAACAGCAGAAGGTGAAAGACGGCATTGGCAAAGGCCACCAGGAAAAACATGAAGTCTGTGCTTGAACTAAAGATATGATCCATGCTAGAAAAAAGGAAACTCTTTTAGCCAAAAGCAGAGAGCAATGAATTTGTACGTAGTCAAGTACTCTATTTCTAGTAACTAAATTTAGTCCCTCTGCCCCATATGTTTGTCTACCTAAGGAAATCCAACTATTTAAAGGGACATCATTTAATGCATTGTCTTTCAAATAAAAAATATATGTTTACAAGACTACCTCCCCTAAAAGGTCAAACAAAGTTAGCAGAATAATCTAAACCAATTGACTTTTCAATAAAGCAAGGCCATATTAGGAAAGTTATACATTTTGAGATATCCGAATATGAAATACCGGACAAATAGCATTGGAAGGAGTATTGAACTTTCCTAATAGTTTCACAAACAGGAAGATAGGAAAAAAATTTAAGAATTTTATAACTATCTTAATATGCACACCTAGCATTCTCTAAACATTTATAGTTCTTATTTAGCAACTCTTTTGATTGGTGAGATAGAAAATGGAGATGCAGGGTATTGATCCCTCTTCTGTTTCGAATTCCACACCACCCCTTTAGATTAGACATATGCGGCACAGCAGAAAATTGTTCCAAAATGAAGTTAACTTGATATTTACTTACTGAAACACCCTTTTGGATCTGAACTTCCAAGCCGAGTTCCCTGCATTTACATTTAGGTCATGAGAAAATGCATGTACTAATTAGATTAACACAACGCTAAAGGGAGAAAAGAAAACATGAAAATGAAGAGAAAGAGAGAGAGAGAAACATATGTAAGAACAAACAAGTAGACATAAAAGTATCTGCTGAACAATGGAGGCAATGTAACATGCATCTTGATAAGATCTAAAAGATTACTAAACACCTTTTCCTGAAAAAATTTACACTGATTGACCAATCAACCAATCTATGTAACCTTGAACCAGCAATATGCTAAAAAATGTCCATTATCAGAGAGAATTTGGGAAAGGGGAGTTGTTCATCAAATTAACTTTTTACAGCAGTTCAAGTACACCATAGTATAATTCGTCAGCAAATCTTCCTAGTTCCTAAGTAACACAATGTTTCAAAAAACAAGAAAGAGCAAACTTCTCCAGTATTAAGAGAGGGTAGAACTATGAGGACTCAATCCAGTTCCTCATTATTCCCTGTTATATATACAAATATAAGAACTTGGATTAAGTTCTACTATGAAGAGGAAATTTCTATGCATACTTGGCCTTTTCCATTGGTCAGTCGACTTTCTTGAAGAGCTATGTTTATAAGTATTTAATACATGCTCTCTTGTTTCAAGAGTAATTTTTCAACATAAGTTTTTTCAGGAAAAAAAAAAAAGGATAAAATTTAGTTAAAAATATTTATTGGTAAAGCTAATTGCAGGTACAACATATGCCAACTCTAACCATCACAAAAAAATTGCCTAAGATAACAAATTAAGGCTTATTAAAAAATAAATAAATAAATAAAAAGCATATTAAGGCTTATATTTAAGAAGGACAAATTTTCTGTTAGAAGATTCCTGTTCGAACCTAGAAAGCCATAAGGGAAAAAACAATTTTTTTTTTTTGATATGTAATATTTACATGAATTATATGATCAAAATTAATATAGAAATATTAAAGCTAATAATTTATGAAACTCACCGTAATGTAACTGGATGACTCAGGAAGGTGGGGATAATGGGGCTCAAGTTTGGCCTAGAAATGTCTTAGTGATTATAATCTTAAAGTTCCACAGAGAATACTTCCTTTCCAGCTAGATTTGATTGAATAGAATTCTTATTGTGTCAGACTGGAAGGTATCTTATCTTGTAATTTTAGTTATTGAAAAGGATAAAAATACATAAATAAATGAAACCTCCTCAGACCTAAGTTCTTAAACAAAAAATATGAACTAATATAAATATTCCCAAAAGTGTTCTGTTTTAACACATTGGGGCCTAAGCATTCCAGCTTTCACATTTAACGATCTTCAAGAGAATCATTTTCTATAGTTGCTTCCTACTACAAAAAAATGTGGAATTCTAAAAAGCAACTTTGTTACAAATAATGATTATCCACAGAAAAAGCTACAATCATTAGTGGACTTATTAATCAGCTACTTTCATAAGTGGACATCCAGAAGAAACGAATGTATTACCTACTAGAAAGTGAGAAAGAGAGAGTATCACAGAACAATTAAAAGTTACTGCTTTTACACAATTAAGTTAAGCATAATAATCATCAAATTGTTTTGAGTAACCAAAACCCCAAAAAGCAACATCATACAAGAATTATGGTTAGAGAGAGATTTTTCATGAATACCCAGAGTTAAACAGAATTATTAAATAATCGATTCCTTTTAGCTGCATGATAAAGTTAAACACAAAGTAAAAGCAATTCACACAAAAGTAAAAGCAACTCTCACAAAAGTATGGCGAATCAACTATGTCTAATGGTTGAACATATTTATGGAAAAAAAAAAAAAAAAGAGAGAGAGAGAGAGAGAGAGAGAGAGAGAGAGGGAATAATAAGAGTAATACCTGGCCACCAGATAAAAGCAACACACCCAATTTTCCCTCCGAGATGGCCTTCAAACCCATCTTCCACCATCGCTCTCTGTGTTCAAGCGATCGCTCCTCCACCGTCGACACGCTGCTCTCCGGCACTGGCTCTATAGCCGCTGCCGGTAGCCCTGAAATGTCAATTCAAATCATAAAATCGACACATCAAATCCTACCAGAATTGGACTATAAGTACATATTGTCGCATGCATGTATATACATGAACATACAGTTAGAGAGAGAGAGAGAGAGAGTAAGAGAGAGATTCTGACCTTGAGATCGAAGTGAACAGCGAATGATCCGATCGATCCTTGGAAGATCCAAATTCTGAAGAAAGCATCATAAATCACAACAAATTCATATTTTAAAGGCAGTGATATAAAAATTAATTTTCGCAATGAAGGACGCCGATTTGATCACAGATCAACCAAATTCACCAAATACTCATCACCAACCCCCGTTTGGTTGCAGAGAAAATACAGACAACCAAACAAACAAAAACCGGAATTTCCGAGTCACTAAACTCCCATCGTTTGGCGCCAGAGAAAAGCAAAACCTCAATTCAGCAATTACGCTCAATAATTTGACGAGCCATTCATTTTCCAATCGTTTATCAGCTTTCTCGGGAACCAAACAGGAACGAGCAGCAGAAGAGAAGCAGAAGGGAAAGGAAAACAGAATTCTAATGCGAACAAATCAAGTAAATAGAAAAACAAAGAGAGTAAGAGATCCAGAGGAGAATGAAATGACCTCCATGTCCTTGACGAGAAGGTCGCGTTCCTCGGGAGAGAGCTCGTCCCAGAGGGCAAAAGCGTCCTCCTGGCCGTAGTCCTTGAGCCTCTCCAGCAGAGCCTGAGGCGGCATCGTTGCATTGTTGGTCTCCACCCCCACCGCACCCTGTGGTTCCCTCATTCTCTTCCCCTTCCCAGATCTCTCTCTTTCCTCCTCCTTTTTCTTCTTCTTCTTCTTCTTCGGTTCGTATCGGTAACATTTGGTGGTTGAGCTTATAGAATGTGACAAGAGTACAACAGTGTAACCGCCAACTATGATCTAAAATCTAAATCACGCAAATGCCCTTCGCCTGAGTTTTTATTACCGAACCATGCCACTTCCTTGTCGCTATAAGTCCGTCTAAAATTTTCGTTTTAATAAATACGATTTTAAAAATTACGTTTTTACATATTAAAAAGTATTTTTGCATCAAATACTTGTTTTCGAATAAATACATTTTAGCCTGCTTCTAAAAATTATAATTTTTTTAATATTTTAAATAAAGTATTTTTTAAATCATAATGTCAAACGTTTTACATTTTACAATATCTTTTAAAAACACAAATTATTATTGTAAAATCGCAAACAAACGCACTCTAAGACCAAAACCATCTGAATGGATTTTACGGACATTTAGGTGCTTGAATTGTTAGCAATAAACGAGTAATTATGTCATCAAGAAGTAACTCAATTGGCTGAGACCACGCCTAATAAAGCAAAGGTCACTAGTTCGAATCTCTCTCCCCTTTTTATGCAGACATATAAAAAATAAAAAAATAATAATAATAAACGGGTAATTATGGAGAGTCCTTATTCTTGTTAACAACTGTTTAATTAATTAAGTTTTTTTTCTTTATTGAAGACAAATATATGACTAAAATTTTCTTTCCTTATGCTGCTCAAGTTCGTTAGATGATTATGAAAAACTAAAATTCATTCATCTTTGTATTAATTATAAATACTCGAGTCTTATCTATTTATAAATATTTTATTATATCTATGAAGCAAGCCTCAATTTGATAGGCCAAGCATTTTTCCGAGCCGAC
Organism: Corylus avellana; assembly: GCF_901000735.1. Lineage (NCBI taxonomy): Eukaryota > Viridiplantae > Streptophyta > Magnoliopsida > Fagales > Betulaceae > Corylus > Corylus avellana. The sequence continues at coordinate 37,215,894 of NC_081542.1, forward strand.
ACTGAGCTATCTAGGAGAATAGCCTAATTTCCATACTGCCCCTGGAAGACATATTTCCTTTGGTACAACAGGATCTATTTGTTCTGGTCAATAGATATGCCCCACATAGCCAAATCAGATCTAACCATGTGTAACTCTTATTTTACTATTATTATTATTTTAAATAAAAAATAAAAACTTGCACTATATCAGTATAAGATCATATTAATTAATCTTCCCTCGATTTACTTAATTAAATTAGTCAAATTGGTCAACTTTAATATATTAATTTAGTGTTGAATTATGTTAGATTTGCACGTCGTGTAAAAAGTTATCAACCAAATGAACGCTCTTGTGGATAACGCAGTCTTCCTTATCTACCGTTCAAACACTAAAAGAATGTGAGAAGTGCTAGAGAGTCAAACAAATGAACCCAGATAAATTTTTAAATTGACATGGCAAAGATTTTTAAATTAAAAAAAATGCAATTATCTCTCCCTTGTCTGCTACTCATGGTCTGCCACGTCAGTTTAAAAAAAAACTTAAGTTTATTTGTTTGGCTCCCTAGCACTTTTCAATATATATATATCTTTTCATTTTCTTTTCATTTTCCTTTCAATGCTAAAGGCAAGTTTTGATCTTCATTTAATGATCATTTATACGTAAGCTGACTTGATATATCTTTTGGCAACTTCTGGACTTGTTTGTGAGAATACACAAATAAATAAAATTTAATGTAACTTGTATTTTAATAAATAAATAAAAGGGTATTATTAGACTTCGTAGGATACCAACAAAATAAAAGAATAATAATAATAATAATAAAAGGTTTTTAGTAGGATGAGGGTCCATATTGCATGCCTCCCACCCGGCAGATGTGGATAGAGAAATGAAACCAAACTAGCAAAAGGATCTTAAAGGGCCACTAGTGCAGTCAATTAATGGACAATCATCTACTAATAATCAAGGTGATGGGTGATTAGATTCATCAACTTATTGCTTTACTTTGCAATTATTACTATTACTATTGGCTGGCTTGGTTGGTTGGCTTCTATTGACACAATGAATAATATTTCGAACCACCTTCGATAGTGTTGTATTTACAAGTGACAATTTGTGGTATCATGTCAAGTTCGGATCGTACCAATATATACCTGAGCATATAAGACTGTATGTATAGATCAATCGTAACCTGATTTATTAAATTAAACGAGTTAAAGTTCTTAACTTTAACTCATTAATTTAATGTTAGGTTTGTGTCAAATTCGCGAATCGTATAAAAAATTGTCAATCCTAATTGAATCGTGTACGTACAAGATAGTTAATGCCGGTGTTTTAGCTTTTTCTAGTTTGGTGAAATGCTGCTAAGTCTAACGTTTTTGTTGAAGTAATCAAGCAATTGCATTAAAATTGTAACAACCACAGCTACTAAATTCATTATGATGAGCAACGACCTCTAAGGTCTCATGATTTCAAGAGCCAAAAACATTATTTGGAACTTTTTATTTGGAGATTGGATTCCCTTAATCTGCCAATTATTATTTTTGGATAAAGCGTGATAATATATAAAATATATCAACAATACAAAGCCCTATGACTCTCTCTCTCTCTCTCTCTCGTATGGGCCCCTCCGACCATACTGACCGAACATGCCAACAGCACACGGGACGGAGGACAAGAAATAACACAAACTCTTTTATTTTTAATCAAATGATATTTTCTCTCCTACCAAACAAGGAGTGGAATAAAAGTACATATGTAATTCAATGTGTATGTGTAGCATGTTCACTAAAAAAAAAAATTGCATAAATTAATTTGGATAATCCTATATCTAAACCCTATATAAATATATGGGTTTTAAATGGATCTGTGAACATAAATTGTCCAAAATGGAACCATATCATTACCATCCGGATAGGTATTCACAACAATTATCTATCTGAATTGCTAATAATTTGGGCATGTAATATGAGAGAATTCATATAAGACTAGGGGTGACAATCCGTGTTCGTGTGTCGGATTCGGGTCGTATCAAGGTAATGGTATAAAACTATATAGGTCAACTTTAATCCAACCAATTTAATTAATTAATAGGCCAAACCCTTCAACCGTAACGTTCTAATTGTGTATTGGGTTTCACGAGCCAAGTCAAAAATTGCTAGCCAATATGTCGCGTGTTGAATTCAGGTCGTGTTGAGCCATGGGTAAAAGGCTATAGAGGCTAACCTTAATCCAACTTATTTAATTAAACTGGTCAAACTTTTCAATTTTAACTCTTTAATTTCGTATCAAGTTCGTGTTGAATTCGTAAGTCGTGTCAAAAATTGCAAACCTTATATAAGACCCACTTGTTCTAATTAATTTTGGGTTGTCCAGCCAATTACACGCACAAGTGAATCTCATATAGGCTCTCTCCTAACAATTTAGACAATAATTACTGTGAATCCCTATCTCCGATACCCTAATGCATTATCCGCAATTCCATTGGATTCTCAATACCAAACGAAAAATGCACAAGCATGTCGTACCCATGATGATGATGATGATTGTATGTTAGGGGATATGCCAACCTTTTTGTGTTTGCTTAATGTTTACCTTTTGGTGATATTTTGTGTTTGAAGCAAAGACAAGGAATATGTTCATATGAGTCCACTATACCCTGCGTGAGCATCTTTTTCCTGCGTGCTTCTAAAGCAGCTTACATGTGAAGACAATTTGATGATCAAACTAAAAGAGATCATTCAAGTCCTTTAGAAAGGCTTTATGTCATCATGTGGTATATTGTCTTTATAAACCACGTGCAGGCCCATCCAATCCACACTAGAGATGGTCATAGCTATGACACTGGATGGATGTACTTGGAATGAATCTGAAAATAACTAAATGGGGTTTGGAGTTTTATTGGGTTATGTATTTCTATAAAATTTAATCTGAACAATGAAATTAACCGTCTGTATTTCACTTGAGAAGACATTATTATCAAGAGAAAATGATTCACTTCCCTTTTTTTTAATTAAAAAGGTCGGAGCGAGCGATTAGAGTGACTATTCTATCTAAGTATGACCATAGTATAACTTGCTCACTGGAAACTAATGACAGATCACAGGTGGAGCCTAGATGATAGGAATCGCAAGCACTCCTTCAAGCTCGGTTGAGCCAAAGCTTGACCCAACTTCATCAAGACATTAGTAAGATCCAAAATAGTTTACACTAATCAAGCATGATGAAGATTCTCTGTACGGGAATCAAACCCATGCCCTAATGTATCAAAATGAAGAAAGTTCATTTGCGAGAATCATGACCATTCCATCTTTTCCAATAGATCGGGAGGTGCCTATTCTTTTTTAATTGAATTGGATTAGTATTGAGAGCATAGAATCATAAACTTGACCAATTAGCATGTGTTCCCTTAAGTGGTAATGCAAGAAAAAATAAGAAGAAGCTATTGTTGCACTTTACTAGCTTCTTGTTTTTTTTTTTTTTTATCTATAAATTTTAGTGCACTTGCATAATCACTAATTATATGATATTATAATCAATTTCTATTCATAATCTTCTAACCAAACTCAATTTGAGGAGAACCAAAGTAGAAAATTAACTTGAATATTAGGCCATTCAATTTTTTAAATAATTATAACAAGCATATATATATATAGGAGAAATAGTAGGGATGACCTTTTAAGGATTCATTAGTTTAATGATCCTTGGTTCTCACATAATTAATGAGAATGCATTTGGGTGATTAAAAGCCATTTCATCGGATTAGGTTATGGGCTTAACCTCATAGCTTTTGGGCCACTTGCTCCTGTTTAGGTCCAAATGACTCAATTTTGGTGTTACACTTACATTTTTCAAAAGTAATTAATTATTCTATGATATTTTAAATTTTTATATGAGAAATGCTATATGTACTTCTAAATATTTACTCTCTAATGTGATAATGAAATTACCATTAATATATCATAGACAGATTAACCCATTCACATTTTAACAATAATTTTTATTATTATATCAGAGAATAAGCATTTAAGAGAAAAAAGCACTTAAAAGTATATGTAGCATTTATCTTTTTATATAACATCCAATTCTACTTACATTTGTTAATTGCGTTCAGTTGTGATCTATAATGTAGTAATAAAGTGATAATGAGACGAAAAAAATTAAGAATTTGAAGATAACCAAACAAAATAGTAAACTAATTAAGCATGTATTTTGATGCCATGCAGAGCTAAAAATGTTATGACAGGAACATAAAGATTTAAAGAAAATTCAAGAGAAAAGAAATAGTCACGAATAGAGAAGAAAAAGCCTTAGCCGACCAAAATAAAACAGAGAATACTCTAAAGCAATAACTATACCCACAAGTCGGGCATACGTAGCTAAAGCAAACTGACTTTTGCCAAAAAAAAAAAAAAAAAAAAGGTCCAATTTATATTACATTTGAAATAGAAATCCTATAAAAAAAACGTGGTAAAATCTTGAATTTGACTCACTACTAAAACAAGGAAATAAAATATTGTCTAAAATGACAAGAAAATAACTTAAAATAGTGATCAGATGAGAGAAATGTGGATTTTTGGGCCAAAAATGGTGCTCAATGAGCATAGTTGGTGGCTACAACATGTGATGCCCTAAAAATTTAAAACTCAAAAATGGCCAATAACACTAATATTTTTATTAAACACTTTTACAAAGCTACCATTACTCGTAATTGTTTTAAAAACCCTTTTTATCTAAGAAACAAGGGTTACTCCACTCACCACTCTCACACCCCCCTCAACCCTAAACTTAGAAAGAAGAGTGATTTATTGGGAGGAAATGAGGAGATTTTGAAGTGAGTTGCTATCTGCAAAGGTAAACTCCTCTAAGCTAAGTTTTGGTTTCATATTATTATGTGATTTTCTTGTTTGATATAAATGCCATGATGAGTTATGAAATTATCCATCTTAAAGGACAGTTTTTCAAATGTTTTAAACATCTATTGTTTTCCTAGGTTTTTGTGTGATTGTGGCTTATTACGTCTTATTGTACCTATTAGGAGCATATGATAAGATGTGTTATGTGATGGTTTGAACATAGGAGCTTTGCATGTACCATGGCATTCTAACCAAACGTTCTATGCACTATGACCGAACGTTTGACCTCGAGTACAAACGTTCGATCATAAGTCTGAACATTCAACCAATGTCCAAAATTGGTGAAATTAGGGTTTTTGTGACCTTCTAGCAGTGGCCTCTCGAGTAAGACTCTATGTGTTTATAATAGATTCTCTAGTATTGTGCATAACGATAAACTATGTTTCGTTATAGAAGGAACTCGAGATGTCTAAGGATTTGAGCGAACATACGAGGTAAGTAAATACTTACGACAACTTTTCATAAAAATGTATGATATATTAGCTGACTGATCACGTGTATGTTATAAGCATAATTAATTGATTAATAAAATGCAATGTATGACATGGAACACTAGTACTTGCGATATAATGGTCATAGACTTACTATATAAACTTTATTCTTTGGTCAAATGTGTATTTGTTATGTAGGCTTTGGGTCCAATGGTTGTTAGTGACCGGCGCAGTCATGTTTGATTGGCGGGTCAATACAAGACGTACATCATTAATAGCGTGGGCCACCCGAGTTTAGACTCACCCAGGTTGCTAGTATTATGGATGGTAGTGTGCAATATCCAGGGCACTAATATTGTATTACAAGTCCCTTGGGACTGCGCCAACTCTCTGAAGGAATTGTGGACTTAAATGTTTTATGTAGGTTACTTTGATGTATTACAGAGTGAGACCTATCAACAGTCGAACTAATCTCAGTGCATTGGGTAATCGCATGAAATATTGTGGAAAAGCAATTTTCAAGAAGAAATCTAGATCCCTTGTCAGTAAGCAAAGAAATTTTCCCTTAAAGATATATTTTATGGATATTATTCTCAAGACTTTGGCCAGAGCATTTTGGTTAGCATATCAAAATGTATATGTGTTTTACACATTATGAGAATATCGTAAAGTCAGTGACTCAAGGGAAAAGAGGTAGAGAATTAAGTAGCAGTACCCTTAGCTTTAATTTTACTACAGAAGATCTCATGGAGGAATCATAAGTCAACGTTAAGTAAGTCAAAGGGATTAATTGTTTAAACAAAGTATTTATTGGAGTGCAGCTACAATTATTTAATAGAATTAATTGTGAATATTATCGGGTAACGAATGTCAGGGAGACCTAATTACGGAAATATTTAAGCCAATAATTATTATTTTTTTAGGTCATTTGCCAAGCTGATATAAGTTAACTATATTAAGGCTTTCTTATTTATTGGGTAAGTGTTTTATTTATTTAAAACATAGGCTATAGAATATATTTAAGGTTGGACTTGAGATAAAACCCATAAACCTTAAGTAAGCATGGGACGCATCTAGCCCCATGCGTTGGGCAGTAGAAGAAGGCTCCCAAGGCAAAGGGAGCCGCATGGTCCAGCAATGCATGGAGGCTAGGGTTTTCACCCAAGCTGTCGACTAGCTTTTCTACTCCTGGGACTAGCTTTTCTACTCCTAATCCAACATTGCTAAGATTTGAAAATTCTCTTACCTGCTAAGCCCATAAATAGAGAAGAGCCTAAGGCTTTCAAATCATCCCATCAAGTTTTCTTTATACATAATTTTCAAAAACTTTCTAAAAATTACTCACAAATAACTCACAAATAACAAAAGTTTAAGATTTGAAAAAGTAAGTAAGAGCCCACACTCTCTTGGTTATAATCAGTCATTGGTTAGAAAATTTAGAGGTCTCAATCAACTGTGCTCTTGGAGAAGAAAAAGAAAAGTTCTTTGCTCATAGCCAAGGTGTGGCCGTAGATCTTCAAGTAAGTTATCTTTGTTCTTGCTATTTGTTAAAATAGCAACCGTTTTTCATATGTTCTTCATAAAGTTTTCTTGGGCAGGTGACTATGATTTCTTCCGCTGCGCAAATTTTGATTTGCATACGCATTCCCAACAATGACCTATTACGACCTTAGTTTTCTACATTAAAACTTAAAGGCGATTGTTACTGGGATTACACCTACACTTTTTAAAAACCAAAACTATACTTGTGGGGTGTAATGACAGAGGCAACAACTAATTTGCTTGTGAAAATACATGTTTACATCTCTATGTAACAAGAGCTCATTTCATACTCGACTATGAGGTTTACTTACTAAGTTTTAAACTTATGCAATATTTGCGGCTTGTCAGGTTATCTATTTTAAGGGAACTTATAAAAGGGAGAAGCCAAGAGTCTGTTTTATAATACTAGATTTGATTGGAATGACTTTTTTAGTTAGAAGCTCCACGTCGATAATTGATGGTAATACATGCATACTTTATGATGTTTAGATACTTTAGATATGTCACTTACAAAAGAAGGTTGTACATAGTTATTTTTATATATAGTTTTTTTTTTTTTTTCAAAAAAAAAAAAAAAAAAGTGATTGATTCGTGGTGGGGGACTAGTCATCTCCTAATGAGTAATGTTAGAAGTCACTCTTGTATCTGTCTTGTATCACCATAAAAATGATGTAGCTTCTAAAATTACCGTTGGCATTGTAATTGATTATTATTCAATTTTGATCAAATAGTAATTTTGAAAGCCACATTATTCTTAAAGTGATATAAGAGAGACACAAAAGTGACTTTTAGAACTGCTTAAAACTTCTTTGCTTAATCTCTACAACCTCTTGCCTTACTTGCCTTTAGTTGCAGCAAATACAAAATAGAAGAAGGAAAACAGAGGATAAGAGAAAGTAGAAGAGAAAAGAAGAGAGAAGAGAGGGAGAGAGAGAGAGACGAGATAATCGTGGGAGCGAGAGAAGAGACACAGAAACAGAGCAAAAGAATTTAGGAGATAATGAATTTTCTAGTTAAGCCAAACAAGGTTGAAGCTTGAATTTGTGTTGAGAAGTAATTAATTAATTTTATTTTTTTGAAAGAAAAAGGTTGATTGGGTAACACGCAAGCTTTTTTATTTATTTATTTTTTTCTGAGCTCCAACCGATCATGGGTTTTCCTTTGTGATTTTCGGATTGTGGTTTGGCTTTGTTCTATTTGCTGAATTTACCTTTAGTACTCAAGGGTTGATTTTCAGTTAAAGAATGAAGGTTGTTGTGGAATTCCAGGTTGATTTTGACGCTATATTTTAATGATAATAATGCATAATGTGATTTTTGATATACTAGTGTCATCATGAGATTTATATATGAAAGTTTATAAATATGAATCGCATATATTGATCTAGAAAGGCATTGGCTTACCAATGTGATAGATGATATTTTTATGATGAAATATGACACTGAGTTTTTAGGAAGTGGAAATTGGTATCTTATCTATGATTAATATTGATTGTGGGCACTTTGATTATTATTTGAAACTCCTTGTGGCATAGTGAGATTTATAATTAAGTTCGGTACCAAAGTTAGTCCTTGTATGAGGGCGTCAAGCGTTGGATCCCAAATTTTGCAATCATGCAACCATGTGTGCGTTAAAGGGGAAGTAACATGGCAATCGATCATGGGTGGATCCCTCACGAAAATTATACAGGCCGTCCCATGGTTAAAGGCTCCAAGGAGGGCCACTTCCTCTTGCCTGAGGATGAGGTTTTAGTCCCAATAGAGGGACCGCATGACCCAGTAAGACAAGGTGAAAACGCTTGACAATGAGTGTATAACATTGGGAGATGATTTAGATATATTTGAATCATTGCATTATTTTTATTGCTCATAGTAACATTGGTTACTCATGTGTACAATTTATTTTCATTGTTATTGAACACAAAATGTAATGTTTCATATCTTGATTTGAAAAATATTGAAAATTGTTCTATTAAGTTTTGTGTATAATTCCAACTAGTAAGTGACTCTATATCTCTCCCCTTGATTAATTATTTTTACTCACTAAAGTTGTTTATTATATCATATTTACACATTTTTTTAGAGATACCTGAGGCTTGATATTAGCTACCTCAAGGAAAATTGAGGATTTTGGAGCATAGTGAGAGATGGCTTATCTTGTCAAGAATTTTAGTGAAACGTTAGTTTAAAAGATCCTATGCGGTTTGGTTAACTTGAAGAGAGGGCCAGATTGCACCCTTGGGTAACTTGAATAAAGGGCCGGATTTCACCCTCGGATTTATAGAGAAAGGGTTGGGTTTTCACCCTTAGATAGTGCAAAGGGGGGGTTTGGTTTTAATCCCAAAATTCAACTTGTCAATGGGGGTCGGTTTTCATCATTGGATTCAAGTATTTCAAAAGGAGGGTCAGATTTAACCCTCAGGTATTAAAGGGAGGCTCAATTTTAACCCTCGGTCAAATAAGAGAGTTGTGGGGTACTCTCGAGAATCAGGGCAATGCCGTGAACAAAATGGGGAGCTCCAGTTGTCAAGCTCAAGGTACACACCGAGGAAGACGAAGGTCTCGAACAAGACCAAACATCGAGTCATCCGGGGACTATGACTAAAATTCCCATCACTCAAGTACCTCGGATAAGGAAATTAGGGGTAACTGTTGGGAAGAATTTTGCACTATAAGCCCATTAGATTTTGGGCCTCAAGGCCAATGACAGACCCACAGATCTATTAATTAATATCATATGATATAAGGTGGGGTTCTATTGAGATAATCTAGGTTCATAGTCCTACTCAAGATCTAGATTGGAGTAGAAGCCCAAGTCCAGTTATAGCTCATAGGACCCCTAAATCAATTCAAATGAGAATATCTAATTCAAGTCTACCTCAACTCTTCAGCCTATAAATAGGCCCCTACACAAGGTACAAAAATAGACTCTCATATTCAAAAATACAAAATATGGCTAAATTATTGTACATTGGGCAGACTGAAATCTTATGCGCTGGAGCGTATTGTTTTCCTTGAAAACTGACTTAGGCATCTGAGTTTCCCCAACATAGACGCCGGCGGATGTTTTGACGCTCTTATTATTTTATAGCGATTGTGGGAACACGAAGGACATATTGAAGATCAAGAACACTCCGAAGAACGTGCAATTCACACCATATCGAAAATTGTTCTAACAATCACCATGTCGTTGTATGCTATCTAACTAAATCCTAGTTACAATCACCTATATTCACTACAAAAAACCGGATGGTTTCTGATGTGGCAAATAGTAACCAAATTTTGCCACGTCAGTAATTATTGACGTGCCAAAAGTGGCATGTCAATGTTACATTCAACACGTTAGAAAATTTAAATTCAATTTAATTTTTAAAAATTTTATTTAAATAACTTAATATTTAAATATTTATTGACGTGGTAAAATTAGACACGTCAAAATTTCTTGACATATCAATAAATATATATTTTTAATTTTTAATTTTTTTTATTATATATATCAGGTTCATTTATATTATATATATTTTATCTAATTTTTTTTTTTATTATTAGGAAGGATTTTAAACGAAAATGAGACTCAAAATCTTTCCAGATCTTTATTAAATAACTTTGTTGCTGCTCTTGGCCTTCCGATCCGGATTTCTTTGATTTATTATTCTCCATGCAGTAATATAGAAATTATATATATATATATATCTGGTCAGTCGTCTAAACGACGCTGTTGTCTTCTCTAAGTTTGATTTGAAGTCAGGTTTTTGGCAAGTCCAGATTAAGGATAGTGATAGGTACAAAACGGCCTTTACTACCCCTTTTGGTCACTATGAGTGGAATGTCATGCCTTTTGGTTTGAAAAATGCCCTGAGTGAATTCCAGAATATCATGAACGATGTTTTCAACCCATTCAGCCATTTCACTATTGTTTATATTGATGATGTCCTTGTTTTCTCAAAATCCATCGATGAACACTGGAAACATTTGAAATCGTTTCTAGAAACCATTCGATATAACGGGCTTGTTGTTTCTGCCAAAAAAATCAAACTCTTCCAAGATAAAATCAGATTTCTTGGGTTTGATATTTCTAAAGGCCAGATTCGTCCTATTGACAGGGCGATTCAATTTGCTGACAAATTTCCTGATGTCATTACTGAGAAATCTCAACTCCAAAGATTTCTTGGTTCCTTGAATTACATTGCTGATTTCTACAAGGATTTGCGAAAACATTGTAAACCTTTATTTGAAAGGTTACAAAGCAATCTTCCCCTCTGGTCTGATATTCATACTTCTCTTGTCAAAGAAATCAAACTCCATGTCAAGACTCTCCCATGTCTAGGCATCCCTTCTGATAATTCCTTCAAAATTGTTAATACTGACGCCTCTGAAATTGGCTTTGGAGGTATTCTGAAACAAGTTGTTTCCCCAGGATCTAACCCAGAATCCTCTGAACAAATTGTTCGTTTCCATTCTGGATCCTAGAATTCTGCGCAGATTAATTATAGTACTATTAAAAAAGAAATACTTTCTGTTGTTTTGTGCATTACTAAATTTCAGTCTGATTTGCTCAATCAAAAATTTCTTTTGCGAATTGATTGTAAATCTGCAAAGTATATTTTGAAAAAAGATGTTGAAAACATTGCATCAAAACAGATTTTTGCCAGATGGCAAGCTATTTTGAGTGTTTTTGATTTTGATATTGAATACATCAAAGGCTCAAACAATTCAATACCTGATTTTCTTACCCGTGAATTCTTGCAGTGTCACAATGGCCAGCAACAAGGGAAAGGAAAAGGTTAACCCTGTTTTGAAGCGATGTCCATCCATCCCACTTGATTCTATTCCCCTTGATTTCCTTGGTGAACCTGTGACCCATACTTCATGTGTTTTTGGGAAATCCCCACATATTGTCCAAACAGATTCTTCTGCCTTTCATGGTTATATTTCTCCAATCTAGATCCGTCAAAGATCCTTTGGAGTTTTGGCTCCATTTCAATCTTGCCAAAGTTTTGTTCAAGAACTCTGATGTCAGAACCAGTGGAATCAGCAGATGAATCAAAATCAGATGAAAAACCTTTTCCATGGCAAAATTCTGACCAGAGGTGCTGGCTTGAGTTGTCTTTAACTCAGTCAGCTCAGAAAGCAATTTGTTCACTTTCTCAACGTTCTTTTGAGAAGTGGTTTTCAAACCAGGAGATTTCTTTAAATCAGGGAGAGAAATCAGTGGTTTTTCAATTTTTGGAGAAACAGATGAAAATTTTAAATCAGAGGAAGAAGAGGGAAGTTTTTCTTCAATCCGATCTAACTGTTGTCCTATGAAATGAAGGGATTGGGAAACAAAATTGTTTTGTTCGATAATTCTCCTATCGTTAGTGACAGGGTCCTTATCATGAGTCTTGAAAGGGGAACACTTGACAACCATATTGTTACAATCAAGAAGAGTATTTTCAAGAGGAGGATGGGAAGCTCTGATGACAGATTTATCCTCTTTGACAAATTTCTTTTTGACAACATTCAAAACATTATCGTCAGGAAAATGTTTTTGGAGAAAATCAAAAAACAAAATGTGAGTTTGGGACTCGATCATAGTCTCGGTCCACTTGACCTTGATTAGATCTCGTTCCTTTTGAGAATATTTGGCACGGTAAGCATGCCGCAAATCACGATTTTCTTTTGAAGAAAAATCTTTGTTTAAAGCAGACCAATCAATGACAGAGAAGAAATCTCTGATATGAGCAGTGATAACATTACACTGATGAGGGAGATTTGATGGAAGAGGAGCAACAAAATCAGAAGCAGAAGGAGAAAGAAGATCCACGATCGTCATCCGTTAGGGGATGATTTTTAGTGGAATAAAAAGCAGACGAAACTTGGGAATCGGTAGAAATTCCTTTGAGTTTCAAACCAGGATTAACTGTGGGATGAAGATGAGGAGAATCGTTAAGGGATTCGTCGAGATCTTTATCTCGACGAAGGAGTCCTTCTGAGGTTGTTGAACCAGCAAAAGAATTCCTTCGTTCGTTAATCAACAGGGGACGTTCAATTCTGTTTGAATATCCCAAATCAGCAAAATTGATTTTAACAGATCCATCCATATATTGTTGGATGTAATCAAGATTAGAGGCATCGTTAACTACTCGAGAAGGTTTTGCAACACCTTCCAAAAGCCATTCATTGAGGAGGTCAATCTCAGCTCATCGAATCATTTTTGGAGTATTAATACGCGCATTCTGAGTAGAACTTTGAATCAACAGAGTCGATTCGCCTGGATTCTTGATCACAGCTCTTGGATCCAGATTTGTTTTCATCAATTTGTAATAAATACGATAGATGGTACCAAGGAGGGAGGGAGGTGGAAGCGCAGTATGCATATAGATGGAGGGATGAGGGGAGGTGATAATAGAATGCAGAAAATAAGCAGTTGTAAATCAAAGCAGTAGAACCGTCCAAAGTGGCGGTATGACAATTGTATAATCAAAATAAACAACTGAAATTAAAAGCAGTTGATAAGTTGGAATCAAAGAAAATAATAATCGTTATAGATTATAAAACTCTTACAGAAGTAAGCGTTAGAACTTACTGAAGTAAGGGATAGAGAAGAGAGGATACAAGAAGAGAAACTAGGGAACTGGCTAGATAGTTTCTGAGGATGATAGAGTCACTCAAAAAACCTCTGCCTTACAATGGGGGAGGGGAGCCCGTTATATAGGCTGAGCAAAAAGCATAAAACAAATTACAATCATGAGCCGTGTTAATGCAGTCAAAAGAAAACAGTAAAAAGAAAACAGTAATGGCACGTCTGGCGCCAGTCTGAACAGTGAAAGTAATCAATCTAAAACAGCAGCTGTCGGCATTGTAGTGTCGGCAGACAAGTCTTGAACAGTGAAGCTGAACAGTGCTTCTGAACAGTAATCCTGCACAGTGTCGTCCGGACATGAACAGTGATTTTGTACAGTAACTCCAAATAGTAATGAACAGTGATCCGTCTGAGATCAAGGAAAACCGAAACTCAAGAACTCGAAAACCAGCCGTTATGAGCTAGCTCTGTCAATCTGAACAATTCTGGCCGTTATGGAGCCAGTCTGGGAAAACCTGGGAAAACTAGCCGTTATGAGAGGCTAGAAAGCAAACTGATACCTGAAGGCCGTCATGAGGCCAAACATTCACATGTCTTCAACCCCTGGGTAGGGATAGTAGTCTTGTGAGTCTTCAAAATAAGGAGGGACCTGGATAGGCTTTTCAGCTGATGGCTTAGACGTTTCATCTTCTTCATCATCTAAGTTATCCAGGGCAGCAAGTAGGGCTTCAATCATTTCTTTCTTCTTGGATGAATTCTTTTTTTAAGAACTTGAAGAAGCCGAATAGGAGGAAACAGGGGAACTTTCTTTTTCTCTTTTTGGAGAAGAGAAAGCACTGGGGGGAATTAACAAATTGGACAAAGCAGACGCCTTCGGGGCAGGAAGGGCCTTGGGGGCGTGGACCATGTTTTTAACAGAAAGAACAATGGAATCATTTAGTGAGCATTTATCCCACCATTTGATATACCAATGTCTTTGAATTTTGTCTTCTGAAAGGTGATATTGCCATCTCAGAATCCAAGGAATTTTGTATTTTTTAACAAAATGAAGCATAGTGGAAAACTTAGCTCCATAAGCATCAACTTTGAAGTTGCTTTTAAACAATTGGAAAGCATCAACAAGTTGGAGGAGGAGAATATCAGGGAGAAGACCAAATTGGTTCCACCACCTGGAGAACCAGAGGGGAAGGATTCCGCAGAAGTCTTTATCGAAACTGACAAACCAAGAATGTTCAAATTTCGAGGTTTGATGAAGCAGAAATTTAAAATAGGTATCAATGTAATCATAATAATTACAAGGAATGTTGAACCCGTTAAGGGACCTGGAAGCAAAGGGGTGATTACCCCATTCTTTTTCAGAAATAATTTTCTTGAAATAAACACTGTGGTAAATTGTTTTCTGGGGATTAAGCCTGTCAGGAATGGCTTTGAAGAAAACATAACCTGTTTGTTTCAAGATAGCAGAATAGTAGGCCAAATTTTTTAGAGGATGCTCCGGGATCCAATGAAAATTTGGAGAAAAATAGGAGACGGCAATATCTCCGGGGGAAAGGGAAGAGGAGACACGATTTAACTCAACAAAAAATAAATTTTGGGAATAAGGGAGGGCCATATAGTCCGACGTCTTATCGTACTTAATGGATGGTTTTTGGGAAGGATCCGCAAAGGGATCATAAGGAGCAGCAAGGGTGCTGGAGTAGGAGACCTGGGAACTAGGATTGAAAGGAGTAAATCTGTTGGTTAAGGCAACAGATGAAAATGGTAAAGGAGAAGCAATGGGAGCAATGGAAGACTTTGACTTTATGGTCAAAGCCTTGGAAACAACTTTCTCTTTATCTTTTTTGCCTGCCATGGTGGCACTGCAAAATTTCAAAAGGAAAGAGATTAGGAATAAAGATGTGAAAATCTTTAAAATAGTACAAAATAATATTAAAATTATTTTGATGCAAAGTAAAACAGTAATAATAATATGCACCATGTGCTGGGGGTAGGTATGAACAGAAGGTAAAACACGACCGTCAGGGGGAGTGCTTAGACAAGATAAAGTCCTAATGGGAGTAGTGTACACATCATTCTCTAAACCTGGAGGACTGTTAAACCTTGTACTTAACCTATTAATATCAATTTCAAACTTAGAACCAAATTGGAATTGTATATTAGTAGCAAATTTAACAGTTGAAACACCAGTCTCTTCAACAGAGAATGGATAAAGCAAAGCAAGAAAAGGCATTCCAAGAATCACTCTTTCATTCATGTTTTTGACAAGAACTGTAGAGGTATGAAAATGAACATCATTTTGGCAAACATGAACGTTACTGAGTTCATATTTGATATGCAACTTGTTTCCACTAGCAGAATTCATTTTTTCAGTGGAAGTTTCAAAATATTTTTTGGGTATAAAATCTTCTTGAATGCAATTCAAGTCAGAACCAGAATCAATTAAAGCAAGAACATCAAAAGCATATTCATCAGAAATACGGATATGAACTTTTGAATACCATTTGGGAGGAACAATTTTACTAATCATACTGACAACCTTAACCTCATCAGAGAGAGGTTTATGGATGGACTCAGCTTCATCATTATGCTCAGATTTTTTAGTGTCCTCGTTACTGGAGGCACTTTCTGAAAAACATTTGTTAAGATTTAACAGCAGAAGCTGCTGTTGTAAATCCTTGTTCTCAGTTTTCACAGCTTGCAAGTCAGCTTGCAATTTCACAATATCTTTCTTGATGTTACTAATCTCATGCTGCAGATCTGAGACAGTAAGTACTTTGTTTTTCGGATTCGAGAACCGTTTCAAAGTGTCTTCAAGAGAGATTTTGGAAGTAGCTGGTTTTTCAAAATCTTTTAACATGAGTTTCTTAAGTTTTTTAAGATACTTTTCTTTCAACTCAGGATTATCAATTTTTGAAATCAAAGTTAAAAGCAAATCTTCTTGTTCTTCTGATTTGGACATCATTGAACAAGTTTTTGTGTTGCAGCAAGAACCGGCACAGTTCTCAAATTTAACACAATTTTCATAAACAGAGGAATCAGAATGATAATCAGAACTGGAAGATGATGGAAGATCATCATTAGAAGAATAGTCAGAAAAACCATTGTTTTGGAAGATTCGAAAGATTTTTTGCTTTTCGTCGTCCTTGATGTTTAAAGCATTGATCTCTTGTTTAATCTTTTTGGGAGGTTTAGGGCACTTGTCAGCATAGTGTCCTATTTCTCCACAATTGAAACACTTATCTTTTGAAAAAAATTTTTCAAATTTAGAACTTTTACTCCGTTTGGGAGATTTAGAAAATTTAGGTTTGTTAAATTTTCTTGTCTTGAATCTGTTGTAATATGGAGGGGAAGGTTTCATGAAATCTTTTTTGGTTTTCTTCTTATGCTTCTTTGAAGGAGCAATAGGAGGCAACCCGAATTGTTCACAGAAATTTTCCATTTCATATTTAGCTTTCTTGGCGTTCTTAAGCTACTGTCGGATCATTTTTTGATCGATGCACATCTTAATGCCAAGTTTTTTCACTGTGGAGAATAAATCTCCATAAGTTAATCTTTCAAAATCAATAGGACTAGTGTCAGTACTGATCAATTCATCTTTCACTTTGTGAGCAAATAATGAAGGCAATCCATCAATAAACTTTTCTTTCCAATAAGGTTTTTGGCTATCAGACCTCATCATGACATGGGAAAGAAAAACATCTTGATACCATCTATAGTCAGACATAGTAGGGCATCGAAGATTGTTCAAATAATCAGAAATACGAGAAGTAATGTTGGAAGGAGTTCCAACAAAATTCTTGATAATTGTATAAATCAAAGTGTTAACACCATCAGGTTCACCCATGCCAACGTCCTCATTGAAAATGGGTATACCTTCTTCATCACATTTTACTGCTTTCCTGATCTGGTTTCTTCTATCTTCAGTGAGATAATTATCCCACCAATTTCGAAGGGTTCCAGAAAAACCAGTAGCAAGTAAATCCACAATATCAGTTTGACTTTTACTGTGGTTCGAGATGTAGGCATTAGCAACCATGGCCATATGATTCATCTTGTTGAGCAGTTCCTGCTTAGACAGACCATCAATGTTCCATTCATACAATTTATCAGCAGAAACAGAAAATTGAGTTTGCAAAAACCTTTCCTCAAATTGTAAATCAGGAGGGGTTGGTTTTGGATAAAAATTCTTTGTCTGATTGAAAGTTCTAGATCCGTCAAAGATCCTTTGGAGTTTTGGCTCCATTTCAATCTTGCCAAAGTTTTGTTCAAGAACTTTGATGTCAGAATCAGTGGAATCAGCAGAGGATTCAGAATCAGATGAAAAGGCTTTTTCCATGGCAAAATTCTGACCAGAGGTACTGGCTTGAGTCGTCTTTAACTCAGTCAGTTCAGAAAGCAATTTGTTCACTTTCTCAACGTTCTTTTGAGAAGTGGTTTTCAAACCAGGAGATTTCTTTAAATCAGGGAGAGAAATCAGTGGTTTTTCAATCTTTGGGGGAACAGAGGAAAACTTTAAATCAGAGGAAGAAGAGGGAAGTTTTTCTTCAATTTGATCTAGCTGTTGTCCTATGATATGAATAGATTCGGAATAAAATTGTTTTGCTCGATGATTCTCCTATCGTTAGTGATAGGGTCCTTATCATGAGTTTTGAAAGGGGAACACTTAACAACCATATTGTTGACATCAAGAAGAGTGTTTTCAGTAGGAGGATGGGAAGATCTGACGACAAATTTATCCTCTTTGACAAACTTCTTTTTGACAACATTCAAAACATTATCGTCTGGAAAATGTTTTTGAAGAAAATCAAAAAACAAAATGTGAGTTTGGGACTCGATCATAGTCTCGGTCCATTTGACCTTGATTCGATCTCGTTCCTTTTGGGAATATTTGGCACGGTAAGCATGCCGCAATTCACAATTTTCTTTTGAAGAAAAATCTTTGTTTAAAGCAGACCAATCAAAGACAAAGAAGAAATCTCTGATATGAGCAGTGATAACATGACACTGATGAGGAAAACTAGAGGGAAGAGGAGCAACAAAATCATAAGCAGAAGGGGAGAGAGATCCACGATCTTCATCCGTTAGGGGATGATTTTTAGTGGAATAAAAAGCAGATGAAACTTGGGAATCGGTAGAAATTCCTTTGAGTTTCAAACCAGGATTAACTGTGGGATGAAGATGAGGAGAATCGTTAAGGGATTCGTCGACATCTTTATCTCTACGACGGATTCCTTCTGAGGTTGTTGAACCAGCAAAAGAATTCCTTCGTTCGTTAATCAACAGGGGACGTTCAATTCTGTTTGAATATCCCAAATCAGCAAAATTGATTTTAACAGATCCATCCATATACTGTTGGATGTAATCAAGATTAGAGGCATCGTTAACTACTCGAGAAGGTTTTGCAACACCTTCCAAAAGCCATTCGTTGGGTAATTCAATCTCAGCCCATCGAATCATTTTTGGAGTTTTAATATGAGCATTCTGAGTAGAACTTTGAATCAACAGAGTCGATTCGCCTGTATTCTTAATCACAGCTCTTGGATCAAGATTTGTTTTCATCAATTTATAATAAATACGGTAGATGATAGCAACAGGATGGCTACCTTCTTCCATATTATAACCAGATGTGAGAATATTCAGCGTTAGTGCTTTCAGAATATGAACATCGGTTAAACTCAGAGACATATTTGGGAAAACATCAAAGTGGACAGGACCACCAAATAAAGATGACTGAATTAAACCAATAATGCTAGTTTTAAAATCAAGAAAACGAGCATCACGCAAACAAAGCAAAACAGAAGCATTAATACCGAGTCGAGTCAAAGATTTGACTGCAACTTGGACAGAACCAATATGCAAAAATCTGTATTTTTTAGCAAGAGCATCATTAACAAAACGCTTGCTGAACAAGGTAATAGTCTGATTATTACCCGAGACCGGAAAGGTCTGTTCAACAGTTTTGACAGAATATTGAATCTTAAAAGAAGATTGAAACCAAGTAGTGTTGTAGACATCCCTAGCGTCCAGCTTGGGAATGTTCCACTTACTGAAATCATTATCACCATCAACCAAAATATTTTCATAGTTAACCACGTCCGGTGGCAAACTGGAATTAGAGCTAACAGAAGAATTAGATCTCCACATTATGACACACAGACTAAACTCAAAATCACTCACTGGGTGAAGTCTTAAAGGATCTCATCCTAGGTACTCACTCACTGAAAAACTTCCTAAAGACACTAGACTATCTGCACATACCCTTGGCCTAGCCCTCAGCTGAAACCAGAACTATTCACACATACCCTTGGCCTAGCCCACAGCTCTTCTTCACGCCCTAACGCCAACCCAGGCTTAAGCGGGACTTACAGATACCTCGACTACTGTAGTGACGGGGTGGTGAACTACCTTTCCTTACAACAAAG
>NC_081542.1:37235767-37246537 GCF_901000735.1 Corylus avellana
TCTAACGACACAGAGAAAGGTTAACAGGGGGTAAATAAAAAGGAGGAGGCAAAGACTATGCACTCAGGGGGAGAAAGAGAGAAGATGTATAATCAAGGCCGCAAAGAGACCGACAACTCTAACGGCTCTGATACCAAGGAGGGGGAGGGGTGGAAGCGCAATATGCATATAGATGCAGGGGATGAGGGGGAGGGGATAATAGATGCAGAAATAAGCAGTTGTAAATCAAAGCAATAGAACCGTCCAAGATGGCGGTATGACAATTGTATAATCAAAATAAACAACTGAAACTTAAAAGCAGTTGATAAGATAGAAACTCAGAAAACAGATAATCGTTATAGATTATGTGATAAAACCTTTACAGGAGTAAGCGTTCGGACTTACTGAAGAAAGGATAGAAGAAGAAGAAGAATCTGAAGGGAAATGGCTGGAGGATAGTGTTTCAGAGAACCTCTTAAAATGCCTCTGCCTTACAATGGGGAGGGGGAGCCTGTTATATAGGCTAAGTAAAAGTAAAACAGTAAATTACAATCATCAGCCGCGTTCATGCGGTCAAAAGTGGACAGTAAAAAGTAAACAGTAAAGGCACGTCTGGCGCCAGTCTGAACAGTGAAAGCATAAATCTGAAACAGTAGATTGTCGGGACTGTAGTGTCGGCGGACAAATCTTGAACAGTGAGTGAACAGTGCATCTGAACAGTAATCTCAAATAGTGATGAACAGTGATCCGTCTAAGATCAAGGAGAACCAAATAATCTGAAACCAGCCGTCAGGGCCTAGCTTTGTCTAACAGAACTTTTTTGGCCGTTATGGAGCCAGCCTTGGAAACCCAAATTATTCTTCATTATCAAGAGGACCAATAGAGTCAAGATAAGTCTGAATCCATTGCTTCTTTTTAGAACAATATTTGGGAACAGGAGGAGGAGTGGGTGCAGAATACGGCACAATGGCATCATATCTGCGAGTCATAAGCTCAACTTTTTTAACAATGGGACCAATTTTTGGAGACATTGTCCAAGTTTTGCATTGAAACCAGCGTCTTTCAATTTTTTCTTGATTTCTGGCATATTTCCATTTGAGAAACCAAGGGATTCTGAATTCTCTGGCAAAATAAAGCATGGGAGAAAAAAATAGGGTTGTAATGGGCAATAAAGCCTTTACAGCCAACATGAGAAGAGAATAGGTGAAAAGCATAAACAAGAGGATCAGGAAGAACATCAATTGTTAGGCCAAAATAATCCCACCAATGTTTGAACCAAGGGGGAAGCAGGCAATTGAAATCTTCAATGAAAGTAATGAACCAGAAGTGTTTGGACTCAGGGTTCTGGTAAAGCATAAAGCGAAACCAGGCATTGACATAATCATAATATGAAAAGCAAACTGGAGAATTGGAAGAGGGAAGAAGTTGAGATGGGTGGGAGCCCCAATCTTCAACGGAAATGAATTTGACAATATAGGCAATAGTCCCAACAGCCGTTAAAGGGTTGTCTTTTTTGGGAATAGACCTAAATTTGATAGAATTAGTTTTGACCAGTATATCAGTGAAAAATGGCAAATCTTTCAGAGGATGCTCAGGAATCCAATGAAAATGAGCAGGGAAATAATTGAAGGCTAACTGTCCAGGAGTCCTGGAGAGATCTTGGGAAGAAAACAAATATTGAGAAAATGGTAGGGTAACCCAGGGGAAGGACAAAACAATTGGGTTAGAATTTGGTTCCGTCTGAGAACCAGGTTGGGAGCTGGATTCCGTCTGGGAATCTGAAGCAGGAGGAATAAAACCATGAAATGCAGAAGAATCTGACTGGACAATAAGTGGGGATTTCCCAAAAACTGTTGAAGTATGGGTTACAGGTTCACCAAGAAAATCAAGGGGAATCATGTCAAGTGGGATGGAGGGACAAGGCTTCAAAACAGGGTTAACCTTTTCCTTTCCCTTGTTGCTGGCCATTGTGGCACTGCAAGAATTCACGGGTAAGAAAATCAGGTATTGAATTGTTGGAGCCTTTGATGTATTCAATATCAAAATCAAAAACACTTAAAATAGCTTGCCATCTGACAAAAATCTGTTTTGATGCAATGTTTTCAACATCTTTTTTCAATATATACTTGGCAGATTTACAATCGATTCGCAAAAGAAATTTTTGATTGAGCAAATCAGACTGAAATTTGGTAATGCACAAAACAACAGAAAGTATTTCTTTCTTAATAGTACTATAATTAATCTGCGCAGAATTCCAGGATCCAGAATGGAATCGAACAATTTGTTCAGAAGTTTCTGGGTTAGACTCTGATGAAACCACTTGTTTCAGGATACCTCCAAAGCCAATATCGGAGGCGTCAGTATCTACAATCTTGAAAGAATTATCAGAAGGGATGCCTAGACATGGGAGAGTCTTGACATGGAGTTTGATTTCTTTGACAAGAGAAGTATGGATATCAGTCCAAGGGGGAGGATTGCCTTGCAACCTTTCAAATAAAGGTTTACAATGTTTTCGCAAATCCTTGTAGAAATCAGCAATATAATTCAGAGAACCGAGAAATCTTTGAAGCTGTGACTTCTCAATGATGACATCAGGGAATTTATCAGCAAATTGAATCGCCCTGTCAATAGGACGAATCTGACCTTTAGAAATATCAAACCCAAGAAATCTGATTTTATCTTGGAAGAGTTTGATCTTTTTGGCAGAAACAACAAGCCCATTATATCGAATAGTTTCTAGAAACGATTTCAAATGTTTCCAGTGTTCATCGATGGACTTTGAAAAAACAAGAACATCATCAATATAAACAATGGTGAAATGGCTGAATGGGTTGAAAATATCGTTCATGATATTCTGGAACTCACTCGGGGCATTTTTCAAACCAAAAGGCATGACATTCCATTCATAGTGACCAAAAGGGGTAGTAAAGGCCGTCTTGTACCTATCACTATCCTTAATTTGGACTTGCCAGAAACCTGACTTCAAATCAAACTTAGAGAAGACAACAGCGTCGTTCACACGACTGACTAGATCCTTCCTATTGGGGATAGGATACCTAATCCATTCTAAAACATCATTGAGGGGCTTGTAGTTAATGACTAACCGTGGAGCACCTCGTTCTAATTCAGCATTTTTCATGACATAAAAAGCAGCACAGGACCAAGGGGACTTACTCTTACGAATAATACCCTTAGCAAGCAAATCAGCAATTTCTTTTTGACAAAATTCTAAAGTTTCGGCATTCATTTGAATAGGCCTAGCTTTAGTTGGAATTTTGTTTTCAGAGAAATTTTTAACATAAGGTAAGGAAACAATATGCTTTTTCCTATACCAAAAATCATTAGGAAGATCAGAACAAACAGAGTCAACAATCAAGGTATTGAAAGCAGAAATTTTTGATTGCAAAAGATCGTCCGAGAGCTGTTCGGCAATCTTCTTATACCTTAATTCTTGTTTGAGGAAATTGAGTTGTTTATGCTTAGTAGAGACCAAATTTAAACAACCGTCATCAATTTCTGATTTAGTAGCAAAAGGAAATTTAACTTCAAATCCCATTTTAACAGTTGAGACACCTGTGTCATCAATTGTTATGGGGTAAAGCATGGCAATAAAGGGTAAACCAAGAATGACTTTATCCGTCATGTTTTTTACCAAAACAGCAGGGATATGAAAACAAACATTGTTTTGACAAACATGAACATTGTTTAATTCATATTTGATGTTTAACTTTTCTCCACTGGCTGAATGCAATCGTTCAGTGGATTTCTCAAAATATTTGCTGGGAATTAATCCTTCTTGGATACAATTCAAGTCAGCACCAGAATCAATTAAAGCAATGACATCAAGGGTAAAATCAGGAGAAAC
Organism: Corylus avellana; assembly: GCF_901000735.1. Lineage (NCBI taxonomy): Eukaryota > Viridiplantae > Streptophyta > Magnoliopsida > Fagales > Betulaceae > Corylus > Corylus avellana. Next base: position 37,239,612 of record NC_081542.1, read on the forward strand.
AATGATATGCACGTTAGAGTGCCATTTAGGAGGAACCATTTTGTTGATCAAATTGAAAAAATGGGGTTTTTCAGAAACAGGGATAGGGGGATGCTTAATCTTTTTTAAATCAACCATTTCCTTCCTGGTGTTACGAATCTCGTGTTTTAAATCTGAGATAGTAACTCCTTTGGATTTTTGTTTTGAAAATTTTTCCAAAGGTTTTTCAGGAGATGTATTAGTGTTGCTTTGTTCTTCGAGCTTGGTTAAAACAGAACAAATACTAATACAGTTATGATTAATTTTATTAAGAAAAGCAAACTCAGAATCTTTAGTAGGATTGATGGATCCGTTAAAGATCTTTTGGAAGTTAGGTTCCATTTCAATCTTACCAAAGTTTTGTTTAAGAATTCTGACGTTAGAATCAGTAGATTCTTGAGAGGAATTTTCAGAATCAAGAGAAGAAATCTTTTTGGTGTCAAAGTCTCGTCCAGACGAATTAACACGATCATTAAAAAACTCAGAAAGAAATTTGTCAATTTTCTCAAGGTTTGTTTGAGAAGTCTTTTGGTATGAAAGTTTTGACAAATTAGGGAGAGATTCGGAAATAAAATTGTTTTGCTCAATGATTCTCCTATCGTTAGTGATAGGGTCCTTATCATGAGTTTTGAAAGGGGAACACTTAATAACCATATTGTTGACATCAAGAAGAGTGGTTTCAGTAGGAGGATGGGAAGATCTGATGACAGATTTATCCTCTTTGACAAACTTCTTTTTGACAATGTTCAAATCATTTTCGTCCGGAAAATGTTTTTGGAGAAAATCAAAAAACAAAATGTGAGTTTGGGACTCGATCATAGCTTCAGCCCATTGGACCTTGATACGATCTCGTTCCTTTTGGGAATATTTGGCACGGTAAGCATGCCGCAACTCACGATTTTCTTTTGAGGAAAAATCTTTGGTCAAAGCAGACCAATCAATGACAGAGAAGAAATCTCTGATATGAGCAGTGATAACATTACACTGATGAGGAAAATCAGAAGGAATAGGAGCAACAAAATCAGAAGCAGAAGGAGAGAGAGATCCACGATCGTCATCCGTTAGGGGATGATTTTTCGTAGAATAAAAAGCAGATGAGGGCGTGAAGAAGAGTTGTGGGCTAGGCCAAGGGTATGTGTGAATAGTTCTGGTTTCAGCTGAGGGCTAGGCCAAGGGTATGTGCAGATAGTCTAGTGTCTTTAGGAAGTTTACCAGTGAGTGAGTACCTAGGATGAGATCCTTTAAGACTTCACTCAGTGAGTGATTTTGAGTTTAGTTTGTGTGTCATAATGTGGAGATCTAATTCTTCTGTTAGCTCTAATTCCAGTTTGCCACCGGACGTGGTTAACTATGAAAACATTTTGGTTGATGGTGATAATGATTTCAGTAAGTGGAACATTCCCAAGCTGGACGCTAGGGATGTCTACAACACTACTTGGTTTCAATCTTCTTTTAAGATTCAAAATTCTGTCAAAACTGTTGAACAGACCTTTCCGGTCACTGGTAATAATCAAACTATTACCTTGTTCAGCAAGCGTTTTGTTAATAATGCTCTTGCTAAAAAATTCAAATTTTTGCATGTCGGTTCTGTCCAAGTTGCAGTCAAATCTTTGACTCGACTCGGTATTAATGCTTCTGTTTTGCTTTGTTTGCGTGATGCTCGTTTTCTTGATTTTAAAACAAGCATTATTGGTTTAATTCAGTCTTCATTATTTGGTGGCCCTGTCCACTTTGATGTTTTCCCTAATATGACTCTGAGTTTAACCGATGTTCATATTCTGAAAGCACTAACGCAAAATATTCTCACATCTGGTTATAATATGGAAGAAGGTAGCCATCCTGTTGCTATCATCTACCGTATTTATTACAAGTTGATGAAAACAAATCTTGATCCACGTGCTGTGATTAAGAATACTGGCGAATCAACTCTGTTGATTCAAAGTTCTACTCAGAATGCTCAAATTAAAACTCCAAAAATGATTCGATGGGCTGAGATTGAACTCCCCAACGAATGGCTTTTGGAAGGTGTTGCAAAACCTTCTCGAGTAGTTAACGATGCCTCTAATCTTGATTACATCCAACAATACATGGATGGATCTGTTAAAATCAATTTTGCTGATTTGGGATATTCAAACAGAATTGAACGTCCCCTGTTGATTAACGAACGAAGGAATTCTTTTGCGGGTTCAACGACCTCAGAAGGACTCCGTCGTAGAGATAAAGATGTTGACGAATCCCTTAACGATTCTCCTCATCTTCATCCCACAGTTAATCCTGGTTTGAAACTCAAAGGAATTTCCACCGATTCCCAAGTTTCATCTGCTTTTTATTCTACGAAAAATCATCCACTGACGGATGACGATCGTGGATCTCTTTCTCCCTCTGCTTCTGATTTTGTTGCTCCTATTCCTTCTGATTTTCCTCATCAGTGTAATGTTATCACTGCTCATATCAGAGATTTCTTCTCTGTCATTGATTGGCCTGCTTTGAACAAGGATTTTTCTTCAAAAGAAAATCGTGAGTTGCGGCATTCTTACCGTGCCAAATATTCTCAAAAGGAACGAGATCGTATCAAGGTCCAATGGGCCGAAGCTATGATCGAGTCCCAGACTCACATTTTGTTCTTTGATTTTCTCCAAAAACATTTTCCGGACGAAAATGATTTGAACGTTGTCAAAAAGAAGTTTGTCAGAGAGGATAAATCTGAAATCAGATCTTCCCATCCTCCTACTGAAACACTCTTCTTAATGTCAACAACATGGTTATTAAGTGTTCCCCTTTCAAAACTCATGATAAGGACCCTATCACGAACGATAGGAGAATCATCGAGCAAAACAATTTTATTTCCGAATCCATTCACATCATAGGTCAACAGTTAGATCGGATTGAAGAAAAACTTCCCTCTTCTTCCTCTGATTTAAAGTTTTCCTCTGTTCCCCCAAAGATTGAAAAACCACTGATTTCTCTCCCTGATTTAAAGAAATCTCCTGGTTTAAAAACCACTTCTCAGAAGAACACTGAGAAAGTGAACAAATTGCTTGCAGAACTGACCGAGTTAAAGACGACTCGTGCCAGTACCTCTGGTCAGAATTTTGCCATGGAAAAAGCTTTTTCATCTGATTCTGAATCCTCTGCTGATTCCACTGATTCTGACATCAAAGTTCTTGAACAAAACTTTGGCAAGATTGAAATGGAGCCAAAACTCCAAAGGATCTTTGACGGATCTAGAACTTTCAATCAGACAAAGAATTTTTATCCAAAACCAACCCCTCCTGATTTACAATTTGAGGAAAGGTTTTTGCATACTCAATTTTCTGTTTCTGCTGATAAGCTGTATGAATGGAACATTGATGGCTTGTCTGAGCAAGAACTGCTCAACAAGATGAATCATATGGCCATGGTTGCTAATGCCTACATCTCAAACCACAGTAAAAGTCAAACTGATATTGTGGATTTACTTGCTACTGGTTTTTCTGGTACCCTTCGGAATTGGTGGGATAATTATCTCACTGAAGACAGAAGAAACCAAATCAGGAAAGCAGTAAAATGTGATGAAGAAGGTATACCCATTTTCAATGAGGACGTTGGCATGGGTGAACCTGATGGTGTTAACACCTTGATTTATACAATTATCAAGAATTTTGTTGGAACTCCTTCCAACATTACTTCTCGTATTTCTGATTATTTAAACAATCTTCGATGCCCTACTATGTCTGATTATAGATGGTATCAAGATGTTTTTCTTTCCCGTGTTATGATGAGGTCTGATAGCCAAAAACCTTATTGGAAAGAAAAGTTTATAGATGGATTGCCTTCATTATTTGCTCACAAGGTTAAAGATGAATTGATCAGTACTGACACTGGTCTTATTGATTTTGAAAGATTAACCTATGGAGATTTATTCTCCACAGTGAAAAAACTTGATATTAAGATGTGCATCGATCAAAAAATGATCCGACAGCAGCTTAAGAACGCCAAGAAAGCTAAATATGAAATGGGAAATTTCTGCGAACAATTCGGTTTGCCTCCTATTGCTCCTTCAAAGAAGCATAAGAAGAAAACCAGAAAAGATTTCGTGAAATCTTCCCCTCCATATTACAACAGAGCCAAGACAAGAAAATTTAACAAACCTAAATTTTCTAAGTCTCCCAAACGGAGTAAAAGCTCTAAATTTGAAAAATATTTTTCAAAAGATAAATGTTTCAATTGTGGAGAAGCAGGACACTATGCTGACAAGTGCCCTAAACCTCCCAAAAAGATTAAACAAGAGATTAATGCTTTAAACATCAAGGACGATGAAAAGCAAAAAATCTTCAGAATTTTCCAAAACAATGGTTTTTCTGATTATTCTTCTAATGATGATCTTCCATCCTCTTCGGATTCTGATTATCATTCTGATTCTTCTGTTTATGAAAATTGTTATAAATTTGAGAACTGTGCCGGTTCTTGCTGCAACACAAAAACTTGTTCAATGATGTCCAAATCAGAAGAACAAGAAGATTTGCTTTTAACTTTGATTTCAAAAATTGATAATCCTGAGTTAAAAGAAGAGTATCTTAAAAAACTTAAGAAACTCATGTTAAAAGATTTTGAAAAACCAGCTACTTCCAAGATCTCTCTTGAAGACACTTTGAAACGTTTTTCAAATCCGAAAAACAAAGTGCTTACTGTCTCAGAATTGCAGCATGAGATCAGTAACATCAAGAAAGATATTGTGAAATTGCAGACTGACCTGCAAGCTGTGAAAACTGAAAACAAAGATTTACAACAACAGCTTCTGCTGTTAAATCTTAACAAATGTTTTCCAGAAAGTGCTTCCAGTAACGAAGACACAAAAATTTCTGAGCAGGATGATGAGGCTGAATCCACCCATAAACCTCTCTCTGATGAGGTTAAGGTTGTCAGTATGATTAGTAAAGTTGTTCCTCCCAAATGGTATTCAAAAATTCATATCCGTATTTCTGATGAATATGTTTTTGATGCTATTGCTTTAATTGATTCTGGTTCTGACTTGAATTGCATTCAAGAAGGTTTTGTTCCCAAAAAATATTTTGAATCATCCACTCAAAGATTGAATTCTGCCAGTGGTGATAAATTGCATATCAAATATGAACTCAGTAACATTCATGTTTGCCAAAATGATGTTCATTTTCATACTTCTGCAGTTCTTGTGAAAAATATGAAAGAAAAAGTAATTCTTGGCATGCCTTTTCTTTCTTTGCTTTATCCATTTTCTGTAGATGAAATTGGTGTTTCTACTGTCAAGTTTGGTTCAAATATTCAGTTCCAATTTGTTTCCAAATTTGAAATTGATATTAATAGGTTAATTAATAGGTTTTCAGGATTAGAGTCTGATGAGTATCCTACTCCCATTAGAACTTTATCTTGCTTAAACACTCCCCCTAACGGCCGTGTTTTACCTACTGTTCATACCTGCACCCAGCACATGGCGCATATTATTATAACTGTTTTACTTTGCATCAAAATAATTTTAAAATTATTTTGTGATATTTTAAAGATTTTTGCATCTTTATTCCTGATTTCTTTCCTTTTGAAATTTTGCAGTGCCACCATGGCAAGCAAAAAAGATAAAGAGAAAGTCACTTCCAAGGCTCTGACCATCAAGTCAGAGTCTTCCATTGTTCCTACTGCTTCCCCTTTGCCATTTTCATCTGTTGCCCTAACCAACAGATTTACTCCTTTTAATCCTGGTTCCCAGGTTTCTTATTCCAGCACTCTTGCTGCTCCCTATGATCCCTTTGCGGATCCTTCCCAGAAACCTTCAGTCAAGTACGACCGAACGTCGTCAGAATACATGACCCTTCCTTACTCCCAAAATTTGTTTTTTGTTGAGTTAAATCGGGTTTCCTCTTCCCTCACCCCCGGAGATATTGCCGTCTCCTATTTTCCCCCAAACTTTCATTGGATTCCTGAGCAACCTTCGAAAAATTTGGCTTATTATTCTGCTATCCTGAAACAAACAGGTTCTGTTTTCTTCAAGGCCATCCCCGATAAGATTAACCCCCAGAAAACAGTTTACCACAGTGTTTATTTCAAGAAAGTTATTTTGGAAAAAGAATGGGGTAATCACCCTTCTGCTTCCAGGTCCCTTAACGGGTTCAACATCCCCTGTAATTATTATGATTACGTGGATGCCTTTTTTAAATTTCTGCTTCATCAAACCTCGAAATTTGAACATTCTTGGTTTGTCAGTTTTGATAAAGAGTTCTATGGTATCCTTCCTCTCTGGTTCTCCAGGTGGTGGAACCAATTTGGTTGTCTCCCTGATATTCTCCCCCTCCAACTTGTTGATGCCTTTCAATTATTTAAAGGTCATTACAAGGTTGATTCCTATGGAGCAAAGTTTTCCACTATGCTTCATTTTGTTAAAAAATTCAAGATTCCTTGGATTCTGAGATGGCAATATCACCTCTCAGAGGACAAAATTCAAAGACATTGGTATATCAAATGGTGGGATAAATGCTCACTAAATGATTCCATTGTCCTTACGGTTAAAAACATGGCTCACGCTCCCAAGGCCCTTCCTGCCCCAAAGGCGTCTGCCCTGTCCAATTTGTTGATTCCCCCCAGTGCTTTCTCCTCTCCAAAACGAGAAAAAGAAAGTTCCCCTGCTTCCTCCCATTCGGCTTCTTCAAGTTCTTCAAAGAAGAATTCTTCCAAGAAGAAAGAAATAGTTGAGGACCTGCTTGCTGCCCTGGAAAACTTAGATGATGATGAAGACGAGACGTCTAAACCATCCGCTGAGAAGCCCATCCAGGATCCACCTTATTTTGAAGACTCACAAGACTACTATTCCTACCCAGGGGTTGAAGACATGTGAAAGTTTGGGCCCCTAACGGCCCTCAAAGTTCAGTTTTATCTAGCCCTTCAAGTGGCTAGTTTTCCCA
>NC_081542.1:37246637-37250852 GCF_901000735.1 Corylus avellana
GATTGATTATTATTCAATTTTGATCAAATAGTAATTTTGAAAGCCACATTATTCTTAGAGTGATATAAGAGAGACACAAAAGTGACTTTTAGAACTACTTAAAACTTCTTTGCTTAATCTCTACAACCCCTTGCCTGACTTGTTTTTAGTTGCAGCAAATACAAAATAGAAGAAGGAAAACAGAGGATAAGAGAAAGTAGAAGAGAAAAGAAGAGAGAAGAGAGGGAGAGAGAGAGAGAGACGAGATAATCGTGGGAGAGAGAGAAGAGACACAGAAACAGAGCAAAAGAATTTAGGAGATAATGAATTTTCTAGTTAAGCCAAACAAGGTTGAAGCTTGAATTTGTGTTGAGAAGTAATTAATTAATTTTATTTTTTTGAAAGAAAAAGGTTGATTGGGTAACACGCAAGCTTTTTTATTTATTTATTTTTTTCTGAGCTCCAACCGATCATGGGTTTTCCTTTGTGATTTTCGGATTGTGGTTTGGCTTTGTTCTATTTGCTGAATTTACCTTTAGTACTCAAGGGTTGATTTTCAGTTAAAGAATGAAGGTTGTTGTGGAATTCCAGGTTGATTTTGACGCTATATTTTAATGATAATAATGCATAATGTGATTTTTGATATACTAGTGTCATCATGAGATTTATATATGAAAGTTTATAAATATGAATCGCATATATTGATCTAGAAAGGCATTGGCTTACCAATGTGATAGATGATATTTTTATGATGAAATATGACACTGAGTTTCTAGGAAGTGGAAATTGGTATCTTATGCATGATTAATATTGATTGTGGGCACTTTGATTATTATTTGAAACTCCTTGTGGCATAGTGAGATTTATAATTAAGTTCGGTACCAAAGTTAGTCCTTGTATGAGGGCGTCAAGCGTTGGATCCCAAATTTTGCAATCATGCAACCATGTGTGCGTTAAAGGGGAAGTAACATGACAATCGGTCATGGGTGGATCCCTCACGAAAATTATACAGGCCGTCCCATGGTTAAAGGCTCCAAGGAGGGCCACTTCTTCTTGCCTGAGGATGAGGTTTTAGTCCCAATAGAGGGACCGCACGACCCAGTAAGACAAGGTGAAAACGCTTGACAATGAGTGTATAACATTGGGAGATGATTTAGATATATTTGAATCATTGCATTATTTTTATTGCTCATAGTAACATTGGTTACTCATGTGTACAATTTATTTTCATTGTTATTGAACACAAAATGTAATATTTCGTACCTTGATTTGAAAAATATTGAAAATTGTTCTATTAAGTTTTGTGTATAATTCCAACTAGTAAGTGACTCTATATCTCTCCCCTTGATTAATTATTTTTACTCACTAAAGTTGTTTATTATATCATATTTACACATTTTTTTAGAGATACCTGAGGCTTGATATTAGCTACCTCAAGGAAAATTGAGGATTTTGGAGCATAGTGAGAGATGGCTTATCTTGTCAAGAATTTTAGTGAAACGTTAGTTTAAAAGATCCTATGCGGTTTGGTTAACTTGAAGAGAGGGCCGGATTGCACCCTCGGGTAACTTGAATAAAGGGCCGGATTTCACCCTCGGATTTACAGAGAAAGGGTTGGGTTTTCACCCTTAGATAGTGCAAAGGGGGGGTTTGGTTTTAATCCCTAAATTCAACTTGTCAATGGGGGTCGGTTTTCATCATTGGATTCAAGTATTTCAAAAGGAGGGTCAGATTTAACCCTCGGGTATTAAAGGGAGGATCAATTTTAACCCTCGGTAAAATAAGAGAGTTGTGGGGTACTCTCGAGAATCAAGGCAATGCCGTGAACAAAATGGGGAGCTCCAGTTGTCAAGCTCAAGGTACACACCGAGGAAGACGAAGGTCTCGAACAAGACCAAACATCGAGTCATCCGGGGACTATGACTAAAATTCCCATCACTCAAGTACCTCGGATAAGGAAATTAGGGGTAACTATTGGGAAGAATTTTGCACTATAAGCCCATTAGATTTTGGGCCTCAGGGCCAATGACAGGCCCACAGATCTATTAATTAATAGCATATGATATAATCCAGGTGGGGTTTTATTGAGATAATCTAGGTTCATAGTCCTACTCAAGATCTAGATTGGAGTAGAAGCCCAAGTCCAGTTATAGCTCATAGGACCCCTAAATCAATTCAAATGAGAATATCTAATTCAAGTCTACCTCAACTCTTCAGCCTATAAATAGGCCCCTACACAAGGTACAAAAATAGACTCTCATATTCAAAAATACAAAATATGGCTAAATTATTGTACATTGGGCAGACTGAAATCTTATGCGTTGGAGAATACTGTTTTCCTCGAAAACTGACTTAGGCATCTGAGTTTCCCCAACATAGACGCCGGCGGATGTTTTGACGCTCTTATTATTTTATAGCGATTGTGGGAACACGAAGGACATATTGAAGATCAAGAACACTCCGAAGAACGTGCAATTCACACCATATCGAAAATTGTTCTAACAATCACCATGTCGTTGTATGCTATCTAACTAAATCCTAGTTACAATCACCTATATTCACTACAAAAAACCGGATGGTTTCTGATGTGGCAAACAGTAACCAAATTTTGCCACGTCAGTAATTATTGACGTGTCAAAAGTGGCACGTCAATGTTACATTCAACACGTCAGAAAATTTAAATTCAATTTAATTTTTAAAAATTTTATTTAAATAACTTAATATTTAAATATTTATTGACGTGGTAAAATTAGACACGTCAAAATTTTTTGACATATCAATAAATATATATTTTTAATTTTTAATTTTTTTTATTATATATATCATGTTCATTTATATTATATATATTTCATCTAATTTTTGTTTTTTATTAGGAAGGATTTTAAACAAAAATGAGACTCAAAATCTTTCCAGATCTTTATTAAATAACTTTGTTGCTGCTCTTGGCCTTCCGATCCGGATTTCTTTGATTTATTATTCTCCATGCAATAATATAGAAATTATATATATATATATATATATATGTTTTCTGCTCTATTTCTTTTTCTTTTTTTCTTTTTTTTTACGCAAAAACACTATTTATTTGCAAATAAAACAGAGAAACGTGAAATGAAATTTCTGACGTGTGAGACGTGCTAAAAAAAGCACGTCAGAAATTTCTGACGTGCTATTTACACACGTCAAAAAAATTTTGACAGGTTAAATATTGGCACATCACTAAAAAAAAATAGCGGGATTTTCAACTTTTTCCCTCTTTTTCCCTCTTCTTTCCCCTTAATTTGTTCTTTTATTAATCTTTATTCCCTTTATTCTTAATTTATTCTTTATTCTTCTTGCCCTTTATTCAACTTCTTTCCCTATTCTTTTATTTCCCCAGACTCAGCTCTCTCTCTCTCTCTCTCCGGATCCTCTCTCAATCTCCCTCTTCTCTTTGCACATGCAGCCGGCCAGCTCCCTCCAGAGGGAAGAAGAAAAGGAAAAGGAGAAGAGAAAAAGAAGAAAAGAAGAAGAAGAAGAAGAAGAAAAGGAGAAGAGAAGATAACAAGATACTTTGGGTTTTTGAAGATTTGTTGGTTTCACGTTTGGATTTTTGATTTTTCAGGTTGATTTTTTGATTTGGGTTATTGATTTTTTGAAGATTAATTTTTGGATTTGGGTTTTTGAAAATGGAGGAAAGAAGAGAGAGAGAATGAGAAAATGGAGAAAAGAAGAGAGGGAGAGCTAGCTGGAGAATTAACGAAAATGGAGAAAAGAAGAGAGAGAGAGTGAGAACATGGAGAAAAGAAGAGATTAGGGAGAAAGCTGGGAGAACGTCGAGGGTTGAGAAAATAATTAAAAATATATATATTATTTTAATTAAAAAATAATTTGAATTAATAAATTTTTTAATTGAAAAAAAAATTTCAGAAAAAATTTTAAAACAGAAAATTTATTTATTTTTAATAATCTTTAAATTACTGATGTGTCAATTTTGACAAGTCAGGAAATTTACTGATGTGTCAAAATTTGATACGTCAGAAAATTTTTTGACGTGTCAGAAAGTGCCAATTTTGACACGTCAGAAAATTTTAACGTGCTACATCTGATATGTCAGAAATTTTTTGTTTTTGACACCCAAAATTTTAACGCTTGACACACGTCAAAAATGCCTCGTCAGGAAAAATTTTTGATGTGTCAGGCCACCTAACACGTCAAAAAATGCATATCAACAAAAAATTCTTTTTTTGTAGTGATTAC
>NC_081542.1:37250952-37259992 GCF_901000735.1 Corylus avellana
AATTTTTTTTAAAAAAATATATATTTTTAAAAATTTTTAAAAAAAATTAATATATGTGCCACGTGTCGACGTCTGATTGGTCCACGTGTCAGTCCTAACGGTCAACTAACGGATGGACTAATTTGGTCACTTATCAAAACCACAGGGACCTCCTATGATAAAAATGAAACCACAGGGAGAAAAAAATAAAGTTACCAAATCCCAGGGGGGTTTGGAGTATTTAACCCTTTAAAAAAATGACAATACACTTAGTACTCCGAAGAATAATTGACGCCTCATTAGCACTTATCCTCAAATTATCATTTGTTAGACTTCTACTTGTTAAACTACCATTTTGTTACAAAATGGCTCCTCCAATAGTTGTTAACATTAAAATGGGCAAAAAAATAGTCCACGTGCATATTTTGGACTTTAAATGTCCAAATTGTCTTAAACTTCCGTTTACTAAAATATCCTCTACCATTTGTGAAACTTAGTGCCCTTATATTTGCATTTTGTGACAGTTGGCGCCCTCAAACTCCCATTTTGTTGCGACTTAGTCCATTTATTAGATGGAGGGAAGATCTAAATCCCCTCCTCTCCTTTCACGGTAGCAGTTTTTGATGTCTTCTCCGAAGGCTTTTTCGGTCTCCGTTTTTTGCGGGTTGCTTTAGATTTAGTTTGTAAATCTAGATCTAGATCCAGATCTAGTCTCTTCAACCTTAGATCTAATCGTCTTTTTCGGTCAAGGCGTGTCTTAATTTCGAAGGGATGTCTACGATACTGTGCTCCTTCACTGCTACTTGTGGTGTTTTTGTTTTTTGCTTGTCCTGGCTTTCGAGTTGAGGATGGAGTAGATCGGTGTGGGGGCTTAACTCTCATGGCTGAATTTTTAGTTTCTAGTTGTTTTTTATTTTTGTTTTTTTGTTTGGGCTACTCATGACCTAGATCTAGTTTACACGAAGCAAATTCGTTACTTAAATGTAATTGTACATGGGTTAGCAGAAACTTGAAATCATTTTTATGACTTTGTAACCTTCATAGCTTTTAGCTATGATTTTTCAGAGTTGTATGCTCAGTGATGTAAAATCTTTATGCTCATGAAATTTTATCAATAGAAGTTCCATATTTTAAAAAAAAAATTAAAAAAAAAAAGAAAAAAAAAGAAGAAGAAGACGAAAATATACATTTGTTATACTTGACTTCCTTAAACTACCATTTGCTGCAAAATTGCTATCTTATTTAGTTGTTAACGTTAAAATAGACAAAAAATAGTGCATGTCATACACGTGCATATATTATATATTTTGGACGAGGATGGTTTCTGACATAGGACGATATTTACTTATATTTTCGGTAAAAACGAAAATAAGGAAAATATTAAAAATAATATTGAAGTAGAGCTGCTTGATCAAAATTTTATTTGTTCTCATACAATGAAATTACAAAATGAAAGATTGTCACGATTCCCACTGATTGTTAATTTGACATTAGGAACTTAATTTATTTGATTAGGATATTTGTAGAATATTTTATTTTATTAAGACCTTATTTTCTTTCCTTATTAGGATTATGTTTACTTTCTTTACAAATATTTTTCTTCTACAAATAAGCTAACTTATATTGTAAAACAAACTCATTGAATTATTATCAAGTCAGAGAATTTTCTCTCAAATACTCTGTGAATTTTTATATTTTTTTTAGCATGCAGGATTGTTTTATCTTTTGGATAGAAGACGAGAACACTTCTCCTTGCAGAATCAAAGATGCTACTATTTGGTTAATTACCTTAGTCTTCCACTACGTCAGCTTCTATGTTTGGGTGCGTCTTTGAGTTCAAGCTTTTGGATTCATGGAGTTGCAGAGGGAAGAAAAGCAAAAAAGCTTTTTCCTATGGGCTTTGAGATGCACATTAGACGTGGTGGTTGAGATGGTATCTATTTCCTTTTAATTTTATTTTTCAACTTAATATATAAGGAAAGGTAGCTATGATGTCTCGGGCCTCCTTAACTTCTTTTATAAATTTTGATCCAATGGATACGAGGACCGGAAAGAATGAGTAGAATTTCCGACTCATTCTAAATTCTACCCTTAGAATGAGTAGAATTTTCGACTTCTTATAAGGGTCGAAATGTGAACTTCCGACCATCCCAAAAGATAGTGTAGACGTTATCTCTTCCCTTCTGCTTGGCATCCACGTCAAACTGCCAAGGTCTTCCCAGGATTAAATGGCACGCTTCTAGCTCCAATACATCACACAAAATAGAATCCGAGTAATGCTTACCAATCGAAAATGTGAAACGACATCTCTCGGTTACTAGTGTCTTGGTTCCTCACTTGATCCATCTGATGTTGTATGGGGCTGGGTGCTTCTCAGTTTTCAAACCCAACTTCGAAACCATCTCCTTAGACACCACATTCTTCCCCTACCACCATCAATAATCACATCACATACCCTCTAGTTGAATGTGCAGTGAGAATGAAAAATCTTGTGCCGTTGAGATTGAACCTTTTGTCTCGGGGTTAAGAGTAAACGTTGAATGACTAAAGATCGAGAAAGTGGGATTCTCTCATTGGCGTCAGCCAACTCCTCTTCCTCATACTAGGGTGTATCATCCTCTCATTCTCTCGACTCCTTCTTTTGGCTTAGGTTCGATCAAGTTTATCATTTGTCTCCGAGGACATTGATGTGACCTATGTCCCAGTTGGTTGCATTTGAAACACTTGTTTGGACTGGGCCGTGCATACAGATTGTTGGCTGGTTGTCTCGGAATGTTCGAACTATTGTTGGCTCCTCTTCCCATGGAAGTCACTGGTTGACTTGATGTAACTGTTGGGACTAGAGGTTGTTTTTCTCGACCTTGTGTCAATTTCGTTGAATCGCTTGAGTTTCGCTCCTAGGTTGGTGCTCTAGTCCTCTCAAGTTGCTTCTTTGCTCGGGATGACAAACTAACTGCTTCGGTCAAAGTAAAGACAAGATGTATAGAAACCTTATCTTGTATCACCACACGCAATCCACCAATAAACCTTGCAACTTGTTGAGCCTCTGTCTGCATGAGATCATTTCGGGTGGATAGACGATAAAAATCAACAAAAATGTGAAACGACATCTCTCGGTTACTAGTGTCTTGGTTCCTCGCTTGATCCATCTGATGTTGTATGGGGCTGGGTGCTTCTCAGTTTTCAAACCCAACTTCGAAACCATCTCCTTAGACACCACATTCTCCCCCTACCACCATCAATAATCACATCACATACCCTCTAGTTGAATGTGCAGTGAGAATGAAAAATCTTGTGCCTTTGAGATTGATCCTTTTGTCTCGGGGTTAAGAGTAAACGTTGAATGACTAAAGATCAAGAAAGTGGGATTCTCTCATTGGCGTCAGCCAACTCCTCTTCCTCATACTAGGGTGTATCATCCTCTCATTCTCTCGACTCCTTCTTTTGGCTTAGGTTCGATCAAGTTTACCATTTGTCTCCGAGGACATTGATGTGACCTATGTCCCGGTTGGTTGCATTTGAAACACTTGTTTGGACTGGGCCGTGCATACAAATTGTTGGCTGGTTGTCTCGGAATGTTCGAACTATTGTTGGCTCCTCTTCCCATGGAAGTCACTGGTTGACTTGATATAACTGTTGGGACTAGAGGTTGTTTTTCTCGACCTTGTGTCAATTTCGTTGAATCGCTCGAGTTTCGCTCCTAGGTTGGTGCTCTAGTCCTCTCAAGTTGCTTCTTTGCTCGGGATGACAAACTAACTGCTTCGGTCAAAGTAAAGACAAGATGTATAGAAACCTTATCTTGTATCACCACACGCAATCCACCAATAAACCTTGCAACTTGTTGAGCCTCTGTCTGCATGAGATCATTTCGGGTGGATAGACGATAAAAATCAACAACATACGCCTGGATGATTCGACCTCCTTGTTGATACTCTTGGTATTGTTGGAATAGCTGTTGCTCAAAGTACGGTGGTAAAAACCGTTCTTTGAGTAGCCACTTTATCTTCAACCATGAAGTTACAGGTCCCTTCCCTTGGTAGGACCGAAAAATCTGTAATTGTTCCCACCAAGCAGAAGCTCCTCCCTTGAACTTGTATGTCACTAACTTCACCTTGCGATCCTCGTGAATACTAATATATTCAAAGAATCTCTCTCCCTCCATCACCCAATCTAAGAAATCTTCGATGTGAAGATACCCGTTGAAAGATGGGATATCAATCTTCATCCGGTATTTGTGGGATTCCTCCCTAACGTAATCCTGACGTCTAGGTTGCTCTCTATAAGCATCCTGGTAGCCGGAGCCTTCATAGACATTCCCCATATCGCCAGCGCCACGGCACTCATAACCTTTGAAGCCTTCGCTGCCACAACCGGCGCCCCTACGTCCTTCACCCCGTCAATCTACTCCAACATTATGTCCGAACACTCCTTCAACGAAGTCTTCATCGTCACTAAGATCTTCATAGACCGGCAACCAGTTTATGGGTGCAGGTTGTTGGTGAGGAATAGGCCTCACTCGGATCCCATCATCGTCACAGGTATCATTGTCCCTATGATTACGATTAGGACCTATGTCCATGCGCTCCATCATCTCCCGCATCTGGCGCATCTCCTGTTGCATTGTTTGCTAGATCTGTTAGAGCTCTTGGAAATTGGCTCTCGAAGGAGCCTCCTTGTCACGAGTGGTGTCATTAAGGGATCGTTGTCACCGTTGCACTGATTGGCCATGATCAATAAAGCTTGCTCTGATACCAACTGACGTAGTAGAAGACTAAGGTAACTAATCTAAGAGCAGTGTCTTTGGTTCTATAAGAAGAAGCGTCTTCGTCTTCTACCCAAAAAGATAAAAATAAGCCTGCAGGCCTTAAAAAAAAAAAAAAACTACATAAAGTATTTGAGAGGAAATTCTCTGAATTGATAATAATTCAATTGATGAATTTCAAATAATAATCTAGCCTATTTATAAAAGATAAATCCTTGTAATAAAGTAAACCTACTTCTAGTAAAGAAATAAAATATAATCCAAAAATATCGCTAAAAAATAAACCCAAAAATGCTGGATCGTCTTAAGCCTTTTTTTTTTTTTTTTTTCTATATACACTACAAAAAAATTACTATTTTCTGACGTGGCAAACAGTACATGATTTTTGTCATGTCATCATTTTCTAACGTGCTAAAATAGCATATTCTGACGTGTCCAACTGGCACGTCAGAATTTTCTGTCGTGCTAAATATTGACATGTCACAAAAAAATGGGCGGGATTTTGAAATTTTTTCCTCTTCTTATTTTCCTTAAACTTTTTTCCTCTTTTTATTCTTCCCTCTTCATTTATTTCCCCACACTCTCTCTCTCTCTCCTCTCTCAATCTCCCTTCTCTCCACGGCATATCGAAGAAAGCAGAAGAAGGAGAAGAAAAAGAAAAGGAGAAGAGAAGAAGAAAAAGAAAGGGAGAAGAGAAGAAGAAGGGGAAAAAAAAAATGAGAAGAGAAGAGAAGATAAGAAGATTTTTTGGGTTTTTGAAGATTTGTTGGGTTTGACGTTTAGGTTTTTGATTTTTCAGATTGTTTTTTTGATTTTTTGATTTGGGTTTTTGATTGTTTGAAGATTTTTCGATGTGGGTTTGGGTTTTTGAAAATGGAGATCGAAAAGAAATGAGAAAATGGAGAAAAGTGAGAGCTGGCTGGAGAAAAGAAGAGAGCCGGCTGTGCCGTGCAGAAACAAAAAAATTTTGGAGAAAATTTTTTCATGGTTTCTCTGCACCACTTGAGCGGTGCAGATAAATTACAAAAAAAAAAAATAATTAAATTAATACATTTTTTAATTGAAAAAAAAAATTCCAGAAAATATTTTTTTTAATTAATTTTTAAATTTTCTGACGTGTCAATTTTGACACGTTAGGAAATTTCTAACGTGTTACTGTTTAACACGTAAGAAAATTTTTTGACATGCCAAAATTGTCACGTCAAAAAATTCTGACGTGCTAAACAGTAACACGTCGGAAAAAAAAATTTCCTGATACCTATGCTTTTGACATTCAGCACACATTAGAAGCACCATATCAGAAAAATTTTCTGACATGTCAGACACCTTGACACGTCAGAAAACTCCAGTGAGAAAAAAATTGTTTTTTTTTGTAGTGATAATTCTTTAGTGTGCATGTAATCTCTATCGATAATGTCCTATCTAGTTACCATAGATAATGAGTTTAATTTAGAATTAGATATAGGGAGTTACATTAATAATATGTAAATTATATTTTTCTATGAAAAATGATAGCAAATGTAGTATGTGACATTTCTTTGATGGAAGAGCTGTGGAAATCAGCCTCAAATGGGATATCAACATTTTCAATTTGATTAACAGCCTGATCCGCTAATAAATTAGCTTCTCTCGGATATTGTTTTGCATTAAAATTACCCAAAATTCTTCGGTAGGAATATACTTGATGAATATAATATTATTCCATCATAATGTCTTACAACATTCCCATCTTCCACCATTCTTTTTTTTCGGATAAATGTTTGAATTTTCCAAATTAAGAAGGTTGCTCGATTTTGACAAGTTCTTCTCCACACAAACAACATATAGAGGAAAGAGACAACCCCGAGAATTACTATAAATAACTGCTATGTTACAAAACTGTTGCAAAAAAACATTTTCAATTTTTTAACCAAAAAATGTCTTCCTTGTCGATCTCTTTGCTAACATTTTCTCTCCTTCTCCAAAACACTTTTGGAGCTGGCCCTCTCTTCCATTTTTGTTCAAGCTCTGAGAACTTCACCGCCAATGACGCTTACGGATCAAACCTAAGAAAGCTCCTGGGTAGTCTTTATAGCCAAACACCTCCTATGGGTTTTGGTCTTGGTTCAGTGGGTCAAGATCCGTACAAAACATATGGGCTTGCTCTTTGCCGTGGTGACGTTAAAGCCACAGATTGCAGGAATTGCTTCAATGAGGCAAGCAATGAAATTCTCAAACGTTGCCCAAATAACAAGGGTGCAATTATATGGTACGATAATTGTCTTTTGAAGTACCTCAACAAAGATTTCCATGGCCAAATTGATAATAAAAACAAGTTCTACATGTGGAACTTGCGAAATGTTAGCGATCCCACAACCATTAACCAAAAAACAAGGGAGTTGTTTGGCCTACTAGCAAAAAAGGCATCTGGGACTCCGAAATTGTATGCAGTTGGAGAGCTAGAGGTCGGAAAATCGAGGAAGCTCTATGGCTTGGCCCAATGCACTAGGGACTTTTCTGGAAGTGATTGTTTCAAGTGTCTTGATGGTATAACTGGTGAACTTCCTCATTGTTGTAATGGGAAAGAAGGAGGAAGAGTTGTTGATGGGAGTTGCAACATAAGATTTGAGATTTATCCCTTCATCACAGCTTAGATTATAAGTTCTTTTTTTTTTTTTTTTTTAGCAAAAATGGTAGGCTTGGAAGATTAATTGTGGCTATCTTACCTAGGCATGGCCATAGTAGCACCTACCCGCTGGGAGCCGCACATGAGGGGCCTAGATAGTAGGAATCGCAGGTGCTCCCTTCAGTCCGACTAAGCCATAATCTGACCCAGTTCCACCGGAGCATCAATAAAAACCAAGGTAGCTAATACTAATTAATCAGACATATGTGAAAATTCTCGATTGTGGGGATTCGAACCCACGTCCTAATATTTTCCTTTTTCTGTATTTTTAGATTATAAGTGTCGTAAACAAAGAGTTTGGAGGAACACATTTATTATTCATTTTTCGAGGGGAAAGTATCACCTTTGTAACGCCCGATTCCACATCAGGTAAACTACAGCATATTTTCCTCTTTAATATAACTTTCACGAGTCTCTGTATTTAAAAATTCCCACGGATTAACTACCGCATCTATACTCTTTACAATGTTTCATAAATTATTAAACAACCATACAAAAAGACCTTCATCTATTTTTTGTATAGCGTTCAAGTAAATAAACTCATAAAAGGGAACGTAGCTCAATTGGTAGAGCCTTCATCAATGCTTACATGAAAGGAACGAGGATCGATACCTCGCGTTTCCATGATTTTTTTTTATTTTTAAGATAAAATAAATGAAAATTTTGAATAAAAAATAAAAAATAAAGAAATATTTTATTCTATAAAAAATGAAAATGAATATAAAAACATTCCCTTTCTCCCCCTTTGCAGTATTTGCGCGGACAATAGAAAAGATTTAAAACCTAAGAAAAAAAGTTAAAATGAGGTATATATTTTTAGTTTAAAAATATTAATATAATAATTTTTTACACTGAATATTAAAAAAATAGTTTAAAAATCATAGAGATGTAAAATTATTAATCAAATTTTATTGTTAAATTTTTATTAATATATTATTCTTATTAGATAATATGGCTAATCCATTTTGTCGTTCTTGTAATCACTATAAAAAAAAAAAAAAATTTGCTGATATGCATTTTTTGACGTGTTAGGTGACCTGACACATCAAAAAAATTTCTTGACAAGGCATTTTTGACGTGTGCCAAGCGTTAAAATTTTGGGTGTCAAAAAAATTTTTTTTTGACATATCAGATGTAACATGTTAAAATTTTCTGACGTGTCAAAATTGGCACTTTCTGACAGGTCAAAAATTTTTTTGACGTATCAAATTTTGACACGTCAGTAAATTTCCTGACGTGTCAAAATTGACACATCAGTAATTTAAAAATTATTAAAAATAAATAAATTTTCTGTTTTAAAATTTTTTCTGGAATTTTTTTTTCAATTAAAAAATTTATTAATTTAAATTATTTTTCAATTAAAATAATATATATTTTTTTAATTCTTTTCTCAACCGTCGACGTTCTCCCAGCTTTCTCCCTAATCTCTTCTTTTCTCCATTTTCTCCATTTTCTCACTCTCTCTGTCTTCTTTTCTCCATTTTCATTAATTCTCCAGCTAGTTTCTCTTCTTGTATCCTCTCTTCTCTATCCCTTACTTCAGTAAGTTCTAACGCTTACTTCTGTAAGAGTTTTATAATCTATAACGATTATTATTTTCTTTGATTCCAACTTATCAACTGCTTTTAATTTCA
>NC_081542.1:37260092-37262871 GCF_901000735.1 Corylus avellana
TTGGAGAAAATTTTTTCATGGTTTCTCTGCACCACTCGAGCGGTGTAGAGAAATATTTCTCTACACCACTTGAGTGGTGCAGATAAATTACAAAAAAAAAAATTAAATTAAATTAATACATTTTTTAATTGAAAAAAAAAATTCCAGAAAATATATTTTTTTAATTAATTTTTAAATTTTCTGACGTGTCAATTTTGACACGTTAGGAAATTTCTAACGTGTTACTGTTTAACACGTAAGAAAATTTTTTGACGTGCCAAAATTGTCACGTCAAAAAATTCTGACGTGCTAAACAGTAACACGTCGGGAAAAAAAATTTCCTGACACCTATGCTTCTGACATTCAACACACGTTAGAAGCACCATATCAGAAAAATTTTCTGACACGTCAGAAAACTTCAGTGAGAAAAAAATTGTTTTTTTTGTAGTGATAATTCTTTAGTGTGCATGTAATCTCTATCGATAATGTCCTATCTAGTTATCATAGATAATGAGTTTAATTTAGAATTAGATATGGGGAGTTACATTAATAATATGTAAATTATATTTTTCTATGAAAAATGATAGCAAATGTAGTATGTGACATTTCTTGGATGGAAGAGCTGTAGAAATCAGCATCAAATGGGATATCAACATTTTCAATTTGATTAACAGCCTGATCCGCTAATAAATTAGCTTCTCTCGGATATTGTTTTGCATTAAAATTACCCAAAATTCTTCGGTAGGAATATACTTGATGAATATAATATTATTCCATCATAATGTCTTACAACATTCCCATCTTCCACCATTCTTTTTTTTCGGATAAATGTTTGAATTTTCCAAATTAAGAAGGTTGCTCGATTTTGACAAGTTCTTCTCCACACAAACAACATATAGAGGAAAGAGACAACCCCAGGAATTATTATAAATAACTGCTATGTTACAAAACTGTTGCAAAAAAACATTCTCAATTTTTTAACCAAAAAATGTCTTCCTTCTTGATCTCATTGCTAACATTTTCTCTCCTTCTCCAAAACACTTTTGGAGCTGGCCCTCTCTTCCATTTTTGTTCAAGCTCTGAGAACTTCACCGGCAATGACGCTTATGGATCAAACCTAAGAAAGCTCCTGGGTAGTCTTTATAGCCAAACACCTCCTATGGGTTTTGGTCTTGGTTCAGTGGGTCAAGATCCGTACAAAACATATGGGCTTGCTCTTTGCCGTGGTGACGTTGAAGCCACAGATTGCAGGAATTGCTTCAATGAGGCAAGCAATGAAATTCTCAAACGTTGCCCAAATAACAAGGGTGCAATTATATGGTACGATAATTGTCTTTTGAAGTACCTCAACAAAGATTTCCAAGGCCAAATTGATAATAAAAACAAGTTCTACATGTGGAACTTGCGAAATGTTAGCGATCCCACAACCATTAACCAAAAAACAAGGGAGTTGTTTGGCCTACTCGCCAAAAAGGCATCTGGGACTCCGAAATTGTATGCAGTTGGAGAGCTAGAGGTCGGAAAATCGAGGAAGCTCTATGGCTTGGCCCAATGCACTAGGGACCTTTCTGGAAGTGATTGTTTCAAGTGTCTTGATGGTATAACTGGTGAACTTCCTCATTGTTGTAATGGGAAAGAAGGAGGAAGAGTTGTTGATGGGAGTTGCAACATAAGATTTGAGATTTATCCCTTCATCACAGCTTAGATTATAAGTTCTTTTTTCTTTTTTTTTTTTCTTTTTTTTTAGCAAAAATGGTAGGCTAGGGAGATTAATTGTGGCTATCTTACCTAGGCGTGGTCATAGTAGCACCTACCCGCTGGGAGCCGCACATGAAGGGCCTAGATAGTAGGAATCGCAAGTGCTCCCTTAAGTTCGACTAAGCCATAATCTGACTCAGTTCCACCGGAGCATCAATAAAAACCAAGGTAGCTAATACTAATCAGACATATGTGAAAAAAATTCTCGATTGCGGAGATTCGAACCCACGTCCTAATATTTTCCTTTTTCTGTATTTTTAGATTTTAAGTGTCGTAAACAAAGAGTTTGGAGGAACACATTTATTATTCATTTTTCGAGGGGAAAGTATCACCTTTGTAACGCCCGATTCCACATCAGGTAAACTAAAGCATATTTTCCTCTTTAATATAACTTTCACGAGTCTCTGTATTTAAAAATTCCCACGGATTAACTACCGCATCTATACGCTTTACAATGTTTCATAAATTATTAAACAACCATACAAAAAGACCTTCATCTATTTTTTGTATAGCGTTCAACTAAATATTATTTATAAAATAAACTCATAAAAGGGAACGTAGCTCAATTGGTAGAGCCTTCATCAGTGCTTACATGAAAGGAACGAGGATCGATATCTTGCGTTTCCATGATTTTTTTTATTTTTAAGATAAAATAAATGAAAATTTTGAATAAAAAATAAAAAATACGTAAAGCAGTCATCTAAACCCCGTAGCCTTTTTTTTTTCCTCGCACTTCATTTTTATCATAAAGTTCATGTTGATAAAACATGTTATCTTTATCTTGGTTGACGCAGGGATGGACACGCTGGACCAATCGCACGGCCGACATCGCTTACATTATATTAATTTTTTTTTAAAAAAAATTTAAAAAATTAAAATATATATATTTTAAAAATTTTTTTTTTTAAAAAAAAGTATTTAAAAAAAAAAAGAAACGGTAAACATTGGGGGTGGCTCCCTTGGCCATTTGGGGGTGGCTCGGCCACCCCCAATGTTTTCCATTTCTTTTTTTTTTTTTTTAAAAAAAAAAAAACATTTTTTT
>NC_081542.1:37262971-37266529 GCF_901000735.1 Corylus avellana
TTTTAAATTTTTTTTATCACTCAATAATGGGTTAAACGTATGAATGCCTTCCCACAACAAATCCTATTATAAGAAACAACAGAAATTTTTATTCAACAACATATGTTGATGATCGAAACATGCAACATATAAAAAGTAGGTAATATTATTGCAATCCTCCAAAACGGAGAATCATAAAGGTGTTCTTACAAAGACTTTATTTTTGTTTATAATGTATATATAGACGATACTAAACTCTAGAACACTCTAGAACACTTATAATCTAAGCATTGACGAAGAGGTAAATCTCATATCTAAAGTTGCAACTCCCACCAACGACTCTTCCTCCTTCTTTCCCATCACAGCAACGAGGAAGTTCACCAATTATTCCATCAAGACACTTGAAACAATCACTTCCAGAAAGGTCCCTAGTGCATTGGGCCAAGCCATAGAGCTTCTTCGATTTTTCAAGCTCCAACTCTCCAGCTGCATACAGTTTTGGAGTCGCAGATGCATCTTTAGCCAGTAGGCTCAACAACTCCCTTGTTTTTTGGTTGAAGGTTGTGGGCTCGCTAACGTTTCTCAAGTTCCACATATAGAACTTGTTTTGATTATCAATTTTGCCAAGGAAATCAGTGTTGACGTATTTCAAAAGACAATTATCGTACCATATGATCGCACCTTTGTTATATGGGCAGCGTTTGCGAATTTCGGCGCTGGCGTCATTAACGCAAGTCCTGCAGTCTGCGGCTTGAACGTCACCACGACAAAGAGCAAGCCCATAAGTTTTGTACGGATCCTGACCCACTGAACCAAAACCAAAACCCTGGGGAGGGGTCTGGTAGTAAAGATTGCCCAAGAGCTGTCTTAGGCTTGATTCGTAAGGGTCATTGGCGGTGAAGTTGCCAGAGCTTGAACAGAAATGGAAGAGAGGGCTTGCTCCATAAATGGTTTGGAGAAGGAGAGAAAATGTTAGGAGATAGATGGAGAGGGAAGACATTTTCAGTAGGTAATGAGGATGTAGTTTGGATGAAGCCATGAAGAAGTAAGCAGCAGTTATTTATAGTAAAAACGTAAGCGAAAGAGTTGAAAGGGTTGGCTGTTTCCTTGCATAATGTTCAAGTTGACGTGCAAGAGATTGTCAAAAGTGAGCTGTGTTCTTTGGAAAAGTCAAAAATGGGTATGTTAAAAATGCACTTCAGCAACTTATCCAAATAAAAAAAATAAAAAAATAAAAAAAAATAAAAGATAAGTGCATATCGTCAACCTTTGTATTGGACTGCAACGAATGGAAGCCTGGAAGAGGAAGATGACAGAATCGCTAGAATATTGATAAAGATAGTTCAAAGAATTATGATGGAAGGAATATTATTATATATTCTGAAAATGCATGGTAGTGCCTACCCATCCAAGCCGAAAATATTGAAAGTCATGTTCAGTAAATAAAGTTTTTTTTTTTTTTTTTTTTTGGCGATTTTGCATAGATAGATAGATAGATAGATAGATAGAACCGAAAACCTACTTGTGAATAATCATAATCACCCAGTTGACTTTTTTGGTTACATGCATGTTCTAGATCAGAATGAGATGGCTTCGTTGACCTCGCGCGGTTAAAGAAGAAAATACTTTAATTTGAAAACAAAAAAAAGAAAGAATTTTCTTGGTATATTTTGTATTTGATGCCGCTCTTCTTCGCCGTTGTTGTTGTCGTCGTTGGGCTTTTTGTTGTTGCTTTGTTTTTGTTATTGGCTTTATTACTCTGTACTTTTTTGTCTAGTTTAATATACTTTTTAAATATTTATAGATACTTTACATTAAAAATGATAAAATTTTTTACCAAATCAGTATGAAATAAATATCTTCTAACTCATTTAAAATAGTGCAAAGTGTCCATAAATATTTAAAATAAATATTAAATTCTTAACGTCATTAATATCAGTTTACTAATTTAGACTAAATTTAATGTATCTTTTAAATGTTTATAGATAGTTAAAATGGACGAGAGAATATCCAGTTTATAGCTATGAACTAAAAATAATAATAAAATATTATTTGAGATTTAAATAAAAATAAAAAAAATAAAATTATAAAATATTATGGGTTAGTCTGGCCACCCGCAAGGGCGAAACAATTTTTTTTTTTAATTTTTTTTTTATTATTATTATTATTATTATTATTATTATTATTACTTTTAAGATTTGGCCCTTGGGGTGGCTTCGGCCACCTCTGGGGTGGCTTCGGCCACCCCAACCCCCAACTGGGGTGGTCCGGCCACCCCCAATGGGGTGGCCAACCACTCCTTCATATTTTATAATTTTATTTTTTATTTTTATTTAAATCTAAAATAATATTTTATTATTAGTTTTGGTTAATGGACATGTGTCTTATTTGTGATTTTAGGATTTTTAAAAAAAAATTCTAGCCATGAACTGGATATTCTTCAGTCTATTTTGAACTGGAGAGAATCATATTTCCTATTTTAAATGAGTTAAAAGATATTTCCTTTATACTGATTTGAAGGAAATTTATGTCCTTTTTGGTTTTAGGGTGCGTTTGGGAGTGCGTTTTTAAAAAAATAATCTGCGATTTTAAACCAAATCGCAACTTTAGGGTGTTTGGGATTATTATTTTAAAAACGCAAATTTTAAAATCGTAAAAAAATCTGCGATTTCCATAAGCTGATTAGAGGGTGCTTATTTGAAAAAGTGCGAATTTAAAACAAAATCACGATTTCTATTAAAAAGATATTTTATGCAATAGTTACCTTTTTTAGAACGGGAATGAAAAAAATATCAAGAATACCCACCTAAAATATATTAAAACCCTTCTTTTTTTTTTCTTCATCGTCTCTGTCTTGTTCATCCTTATTGGTAATTTGATCATGAAACCGTAATTATATGCTAATGTTATCCAAACATTCAATTGATAAAAAAAGTACTTTTTAGTATGTTTTACCAAACGCCTGTGAGATTTTAAAAAATAACGATTTTAAAAACACAATTTTTAAAAACACAATTTTTAAAATTGCACTTATTAAAATTAAACTCCCAAAGAAGCTCTTAGTCTAGTTGTTCTCCCCCTACATAAGCTCTTGATCAGATTTTGACGGTGCCTTTTTCACTCTAGCTTTCCATGTTTCGATTGTTATTATTGTTTACAAGCGGGGGTTCAAGGAGGGTTAAAAGACGTCTCGAAGTTTGGATCCTTTTTTTTTTTATCTCATTTACTTAGATCCTGCTTAATTTATGCGGCCCTTATTGAGAGGACATTGCCATTTTTTTTTTACTCAGTTCTTAATATTTAATTGATTGTATTTTTTGCGCCGTAATATTTGTTCATTGGAATTTTTTTGGTGCTTTGATTCTATGAAAACAAAAAAAAAAAAACAAAAAAAATGTACAGTATGATGTCAGCATCAAATTACCTCAGGCTGGTTTTGTTTATTGGATTTCCGGTGTAATTTTTTGACCAAGCAGCAACTCACCACCAGTTATAGAGCAATTCAACGTGCTTCTAGATTTACAAAGTGGGAAGCAACTCCCAGCAGATAATATTGTCGGAAAAAATTGCTGACTTTTT
>NC_081542.1:37266629-37300988 GCF_901000735.1 Corylus avellana
AAAGTGTCCATAAATATTTAAAATAAATATTAAATTCTTAACGTCATTAATATCAGTTTACTAATTTAGACTAAATTTAATGTATCTTTTAAATGTTTATAGATAGTTAAAATGGACGAGAGAATATCCAGTTTATAGCTATGAACTAAAAATAATAATAAAATATTATTTGAGATTTAAATAAAAATAAAAAAAATAAAATTATAAAATATTATGGGTTAGTCTGGCCACCCGCAAGGGCGAAACAATTTTTTTTTTTAATTTTTTTTTTATTATTATTATTATTATTATTATTATTATTATTACTTTTAAGATTTGGCCCTTGGGGTGGCTTCGGCCACCTCTGGGGTGGCTTCGGCCACCCCAACCCCCAACTGGGGTGGTCCGGCCACCCCCAATGGGGTGGCCAACCACTCCTTCATATTTTATAATTTTATTTTTTATTTTTATTTAAATCTAAAATAATATTTTATTATTATTTTTGGTTAATGGACATGTGTCTTATTTGTGATTTTAGGATTTTTAAGAAAAAATTCTAGCCATGAACTGGATATTCTTCAGTCTATTTTGAACTGGAGAGAATCATATTTCTTATTTTAAATGAGTTAAAAGATATTTTCTTTATACTGATTTGAAAGAAATTTATGTTCTCCCCGTACATAAGCTCTTGATCAAATTTTGACGGTGCCTTTTTCACTCTAGCTTTCCATGTTTCGATTGTTATTATTGTTTACAAGCGGGGGTTCAAGGAGGGTTAAAAGACTTCTCGAAGTTTGGATCCTTTTTTTTTATCTCATTTACTTAGATCCTGCTTTATGCGGCCCTTATTGAGAGGACATTGCCATTTTTTTTTTACTCGTTTCTTATTATTTAATTGATTGTATTTTTTGCGCCGTAATATTTGTTCATTGGAATTTTTTTGGTGCTTTGATTTTATGAAAAAAAAAACAAACAAAAAAAAATGCACAGTATGATGTCAGCATCAAATTACCTCAGGCTGGTTTTGTTTATTGGATTTCCGGTGTAATTTTTTGACCAAGCAGCAACTCACCACCAGTTATAGAGCAATTCAACGTGCTTCTAGATTTACAAAGTGGGAAGCAACTCCCAGCAGATAATATTGTCGGAAAAAATTGCTGACTTTTTCCGATAACAACTTCATTATTTAAATATCACTCACCAAATTTTACTAGTCAAATATATATATATTTAAGTATTCTCAGCCTCTTAGTTATATTTTTGAATGTTTGTCTTATTTTAACAGTCATATTTTTGAATATTTATTTTATCATAATGGTTCTAACAGTCATACTTTTGAATATTTGTGTTTTTTTTTTTTTTTTTTCTTCTTACGGTGATCGACGGCCTGGCTTGGCTTGGCTTTGTGTTCCTGCGGCTTCTCTTCCAACATGAGCGTTTGGAGAGTAATACTAGAGACCATATTTTTATCTTCTTTTTATCCTCCTAAGATTGATCGATGTAGCTTTTAAAATTCAAATATGATTCATCTAAAATTTAATGATGATTTTAAAAGGTAAATCAACTTTATGAGAATAAAAAGATGATCTCTAACATTATTCGATTGTATTTGAGTGGGTTGAGAGTGTGAGAAAAAGAAATAAAAAGTAGGGAATTAAAGAAATTTTAATGAACTTTTATTCTTTTGGTAAGTGAACAGTAATGCATGTTCGCCTACCAAACAAAACCCACTAATTAGAGAGCATATTTCTATGACTTTTAATCATTTGGCTCACCAAAATAGTTCTAAGGCTGTTTTGATGAATCTATTGGGTATGCTTTGTATATATGTCAAATTCAATATACATGCTTCTAGAGGAAATTAGCCAGGGCCTTCGAGGGGCATTTTAAAGTCCAAACAAAGAAAGGCAAATGATTTGTTAAATGCCATTTCTAAAAGACAAATCCGAGTGTTTGGAATAATTAAAGTCAAATATTTGACTAGGTATAATCAAAGCATTTTACATAGACCAATGATTACTCGGTCACTCATGAATACATCCAACACTGATTCAAAGTCAAAGCAATACATAGACCAATGATTACTCGGTCACTCATGAATACATCCAACACATGATTCAAAGTCAAAGCAATATATATATAATTGTAATTAGCATGTGATACCACTTAATTTGATCATTACAGTTAATTAGGCATTTGCAACTAAGAGAAAATTAATTATTTTACCTAAAATTAAATAATCAATAAATAAAAATTCATCATATTAATTATTGGTAGTCTTCATTGTGATGTCAAGCAAGTCCTTCTATGATTAAATAAACTAAAAATCATTAACCTTCTAATCTTCTTTGTAGATAAATTTATGCTCTTTTGTTAATATATATATAGTAAAGTGAAGAAAAGCTTATTTTTCTGTATTTCATTATTATTATTAAAAAAAAAAAAAAAAAAAGGAGTTAAGAAAGAAAGAATATGTCCCAATATTCCTGCTACGACCTTCATGTTTCCAAAATGTATATTGAGAAACAGTTGCTTTGGCCTTCATATTAGTAGAATTACTGTAAGAGGGTCACATCTCCATGATCTTTCAAACCTGATTTAAAGTCTAAAATTAATTGTTGGCCTCTTGAGAGAGCCTTGGATCACAACCAAAAAATTGGAATTTAGCAGCATTGTCGCATATAATGAGCATGAATGACTAAAAAACTTGTCGCCAAAGTGGTCGCAAATGTTTCGTCAAGGATGCTCATTAGCGACACATAAACAATCATTGATTATAACTATTATTAGCGGCATTAATAGTTGTCGCTAATAGTACTTCGTCATTAAAAATTGGCACGTCTTCATAGATTTCATATTATCACTGATGACTCGGCTTATCTTTCTTGTTAGTTCTTGTGTTGGCTTAATTAATTCAGTTTCAAAATGCAGAGGCTACTGTTTACGGGCTCAAACACTGATATAGAATATTCAGAATCCAATCTCCACCGTTCATAATGTAGATTCATGTGTTATAAACGTCCCTGCAAAATTTTAGCTCAATCGGACCACAAAAGCCTATCGATCGGAGCTGTTGATCAAGACTGGACAGCATTTCCAGAATGTTGTTTCACCCATGTTCGGACATGCCTTCCCCGGGTCCAGACCCATTTCTAGAAACTAAAATTTTGCTCCGCAAGGCCATGTTTGGACAGCCCATTAACCTGTCCGGACATCCCGTAAGTTTTAGGCTAAAAAACATGATTTTAAGTGGGTTAGGTCTAGGGTTTTGTTGGGGGTGTATATATATCATTATAGAAAAGAGAGGCACGAATTTTCACCCACAGAGAGTTCGTCGAAGGCTGTGCTAAGAGAGATCATATGTGGTGAGCTTTAAATTAAATCTCTTAGAGTTTTAGTTATTCCTTTGATAAATCTACGGTTGAGAAGTCTATCAGAAGGGTCCGGTAAAGGAGAATCACGTTGAAGAAGATTGTGAGTAAGGAGACGAGTTGTAGGCTTGTCGATCTTACAGAGCCAAGGTCTTGCAAAGGGTTGTAAGTGTTCCTAGTGTCTGTAATTTATGGATAATCTTTTGATAGTGATTTCCTGGGTTTGGCTGCCCCGGAGAGGTTTTACTTTTAGATCGGTTTCTAAAAGGTTTCTTTTTCGTAACCAAAATATCTGTGTCTGCCTCTTTATTGCTTTATATATTTTGGGTGATTGAATTGTTTATTGCTTCATAGTTTAATTCCGCATAAATTGTGATAAACAAGTTTTTGGAGTCGGCATAGCGTTTTTCATTTCTTGATATTATATTACTAGCGACCATACCGCTAATTGCCGGCACTATATAAATATTGGTAATTGCTGTTTTAATTTGTATTGATTATGAGAAATAGACAGATATAATTTCGGGTATACATACAGATGAGGATGCGGTTATTTATATATAATATCTACATGCAGCCGCATTCGCAAAATGTGAATACCCTTTTTAGATATTCGCATCCGCATTTGCATCATATTTTTACTAATTGCATATGTGCAGTTATTAAATGTGATTGTTATCAACTATCCGCAATGGCATATTAGATAATGTGCTTTTTGTGCCTATTTTAGTCCTTTTCTTTTGTCTTCTTTGCCTTTGGGTCTCTATTAGGGTGGATTTTAAACGATTTTGAAAAGAATTTGGGCCAGTTTTTTTGTGTTTTTCACTTGTTTTAATTTTTTTTTAAAAAAAAAGCTCTAATGTTTTGAAAATATATTAATTTCATATTACTTTTGAAAAAAAATGTAAACATAAACTGCATATAATCCAAAACAACATCATTTTACTATTAAACACCAAAACAAAGCCGTTTGGTTAATTTATTAAATATAATATAATAAATATGAAATATAATTATATATAAAGGGTATGCAGATGCGGTTATTCATATACTCTAAAATTGCTATTCGCATCTGCATATAAAAATAATGATTTTTGCTAATCGCATATGCATCTACATATCTAATTAGTAAATAGCGAATAGTTGCATATACGGACAGGTAGTAGGGCATTATATATGTGATCTCACATCATTGCATTCATTACAAGATACTCCATATTACAACAAAACATGTGCTCCAACCAGATAGCATCTTTGTATAGAAAATTCATTACAACAAAAGTTATCATCACTGCAATATTTCTAAAGAAAACGTATGAATACCTTGCAAAAGAACCATCACCGGCATTAATAGATTATTTGTTACTAAACTATTTATTTCTTTAAATTAGAACAATATGTATATTATTTTAAATTATTACAAGTTTAATTTTCCCATATTTTAGTCAGCTTATTTATTTATTTAATAAAAAAATCAATTAAATATAAGGAAACATTTCAATAAACCCCCAAGAACTTTCACTCGTTCTAAAATTACCCCATTGAAGTTCAAAAATTCTCAATTAAAAGTTTTGAACTTTTAATTTTTTTCAATTATCTTATTCCATTAGACATTTTCGTTAAATCTTATAAACACATTTTCGTTGGAGAATGTGATAGTAAGCAATGCCATGTTTCTTGTGTTGAATTTGGAAATTAACAGCAAACATGTTTCGTTGATTGTGACCGTCATCAGCAACGACATGTATTGTAGCTAATTGTCACAATTGGAAACAAAATGTTATTGCGAACTTATTAGTTATCATAATTAGCAACAATGTATTGTTTTTGGGAAGTGCTAGGGAGCCAAATAAATGAACCCAAAAAAATTTCTAAATTGACGTGACAGACCATGAGTGGCAGAAAAGAGAGAGGGAATTGCATTTTTTTTTTTAAATTTAAAAACTCTTGTCACTTCAGTTTTGAAATTTTTTTGAATTCATTTGTTTGGCTCTCTGGCGCTTCTCATTGTTTTTTATCAAAAAATTATAACCTTTTTAGCGATCACAATTGTTGTCTCTAAAACTAAACTTTTAGCGAGAACTTTCAATGTTGTTGCTAAAAACTTTTCGTAAGTGACATACAAAAAGATAAAAGAAAAAAAAAAGAAGGGGTTTTAGCGACAAAATTGGACCTTTAGCATCAAATATTGTCATTTCTAAAAGCCAATTTTGTTGTATTCCAATTTCCAAAACTTCCCCCACTAGTCTAAATACTTAATTAGTGTAAAGTCAGAGAATTTGATATTTTCCACCTTGCTATAATCTAGCATAGGCTGATGATATATATAATATGAACAGTTACAATTCAAATTCAAATATACAAATTCTTTTGAGATAATGTAATCTATCTATACAATTTCAAATATGTAATTATCCTAATCTAAAGTGTTTCAATTGCAGCTTGTTATCTTGAGTCTGTTGAGATAAGACTAGAGATTATCTTGTGAGAGTCTTTATCTTTTACACTCCCCCTCAAGCTCAGTGGGGGTATAACAACTCTGAGCTTGTCATGTAGATTTGAAAACCGGATTGAGGATAAAGGCTTGGTGAAGATATCTGCAATTTGATCTTTGGATGAGATAAACCGAACGTCTAGAGATTTTGAAGCTAGCATATCCCTAACAAAATGAAAGTCAATTTCCACGTGTTTGGTTCGAGCATGAAAGACCGGATTGGATGAGAGATACTTGGCCCCTATGTTGTCACACCACAAGACTGGAGGATATGAGACAGTGATCCCCAGTTCGCATAAAAGGGATTGTAGCCACGATAACTCTGCTACTGTGTTTGCTAGTGCCTTGTATTCAGCTTCCGTACTTGACTGAGCCACTGTTGCTTGCTTTTTACAACTTCATGAAATTAGATTCTTCCCAAGAAAGACACAGTACCCTCCTGTAGACCGACGATCGTCTTGACACCCAGCCCAGTCGGCATCAGTGAATGCTTGCAGTCTATTGGAAGTGGATTGCTGGATTTTTAAACCAAGATGAATAGTTTCTTTTAAATATCTCAATAGCCTTTTGGTAGCCTGCTAGTGAGGTAATAAGGGTTTGTGCATGAATTGTGACAATCTGTTCACTGTAAAGGCTATGTCGGGTCGGGTAATAGACAGATATTGTAGAGCACCGATTGTACTTCGGTACAGTGTGGGATCCGAAAGTACCTTACCATCAAAGGCAGATAAAATAACTGAAGTAGACATTAGAGTGCAAACAGGTTTTGCATCAGCCATTTTTGTTCTCCGTAAAATGTCTAGCATATAACGATGCTGAGAAAGATGAATACCATCATGTAGCCTTGCCACTTCTATGCCTAGAAAAAAATTTAACTCACCCAAATCTTTGACTGCAAACTCAGATGCCATACTATGAAGTAAATTATCAATTTCTGAAGTAACTGAGCTAGTAATAATTATGTCGTCAACATATATAAGAACATATATAGTACAAGCAGCAGATTTATATATGAACAAGGAGGTGTCTGATTTTGAAGCTCTAAATCCAAACTCTAGTAATTTATTGCTCAGTCTAGAGAACCAGGCCCTTGGTGCCTATTTGAGACCATAGAGGGCTTTCTTAAGACGACAAACATGGTTGGGAAACTGAGGGTGAGCATAACCAGGGGGTTGTGACATGTAAACTTCCTCAGATAAATTACCATGTAGAAAGGCATTTGAATATCAATTTGCCTAAGTGACCAACCAGATGAAATTGCAATAGACAATACCGAACATACTGTTGTTGGTTTAATTACCGGGCTGTAGGTCTCTGAGTAGTCGATTCCAGCTTGTTGGTGGAATCCCTTCGCCACTAATCGGGCCTTGTAGCGATCAACTGAACCATCTGCCTTCCTTTTTAGGCGAAATACCCATTTGCATCCAACTAAATTCTTGGCTGTGGAACCAGAAACTAAACACCAAGTATTATTTTGTAAGAGTGCATCAAACTCAGAATTCATAGCTGTTCTCCAATGAGGGTCCATAGATGCCTGAGTGTAGCATGTGGGTTCTGTAATATTGAGAACACTGTCAGCCATGAGAGCATGTGGAGAGGGGTATTTTGTGGATCCATTAGGAAAAAGCATTGGTTTGGTGATATTATTTTTTGCTCGTGTGAGCATGGGGTGAGTATTGATGGGCATGGGTGATTCAGATGAAGGAGAAGAAATCTGGAAATTTTCAGATTGAGATTGTGGGTGAGCTTCGGCTATTGGAGAAGACAATGGGGATGTGTGTATAGGGGGCACGGGTACTTGGGGCGTGGGATTTCTGACGGGCTGGACAATATGACTAGAGGAGGCTTGATTGTTAGCTTGTGTAGGTGGTAGCATGTGAGAGTGTGGCGTGAGAGATGAGGATTAATGGGTGGGAGATAAAGTAATGGGTGACATGGGTGTGTTTGAGTATAAGGGTACAACTTGTGTTTCACTTAATGGTGAGTTTTGGATTCTAGCTAAGGGTGCATTGTCAAGTGAATTTTGGATTCTAGTTGGAGAGATGTGTGCATGAGAGAGTGTGTTATGCGTAGGAAATGGGGATAAGGTTTGTGGGATAATAGGATGAGGTGTTGGGTAGGTATGGGTATTATCCGAAGGATTTTGTGTTTCATTGGGTAAAGGAGTTTGTAGGGGAAATATGGTTTCTTCGAAAACAACATCTCTTGAGATGTAAAGATGACAATTTTTGAGATTGAGACATTGATAACCCTTATGACGTATACTATAACCCAAAAAAATACACTGCACAGATCGAGGTTGCAGTTTGTGAGAATTATATGGACGAAGATTTGGCCAACAAGCACACCCAAAAATACGTAAAAGTGTGTAATCCGGAGAATCTTTGAATAAAATTTCATAAGGAGATGAATTTTTCAAAAGAGGTGTGGGCATGCGATTTATGAGATAACATGCAGTTTGAAAAGCTTGTTCCCAATATTCAAATGGAACATGAGCATGAGAGAGTAGCGCTAATTCAGTTTCAACTATGTGACGGTGTTTGCGCACCACAGCACCATTTTGTTGGTGTGTGTGTGGACAAGAGAGACGATGAGATGGACGACTAGGAGAGACCTTGACTGGGAGCTTATATAGCCCACGATCATTTAGGCCTTGAAGAAGAATTTTCCCGGACCCTTGTTCCCTTACAAAAAAATGCCAAGGATGAAACTCAATGAAAGTATTGGTTTCAAGAGTGAATTTATGGACAGATAGTAAATTTTTTGTGATGGATGGAACATGTAAAACATTTTGCAACAAAAAGGATGCATTAGGAGAGGATAGAAGGGTGTCACCCGTGTTTTGAATGGTTAAACCTGTACCATTACCCATATGGACTAGGTCAGATCTGGTGTAGTTGATGGATCGGTGGTTGAGATTATTGAAATCGGATGTGAGGTGATGAATGGCGCCGGAATCGGGGTACCAATTTTGGTCTAGACTGCCTGATGGAGCGGAGAAGTTGGCTTGCATGATGGGATGAGGCTCTCGGGTGGTGATATGCTCTTCATAGCGTTGGTAGCAATCAATTGCAACATGACCCAAACGATTACAAATCTAGCAAAGAGGACATGTGGATGAGGAGCCACGATTGTAGGAGGCACGACCATTTGGAAAGGAGCCACAATAGCATCCACGGTGGAGGGAGGAGCCACGGCCGGAGTTGTTGAAGTAGCCTCCACGGTTGCCACGACCACCACGGTGAGGTGGGTTTCGGGAGGCAAAATGGGTATTTGGCTTAACTCAACCCAAAAACTAGCTCAAGAGTTGAGGTTTCCCCTCACCCTTATAAATAACCAATCTCCTTAATACGCAGGCAATGTGGGACTTTCAACACGCCCCCTCACGTGTGGCGGGAAGACATCCAAGCCAACACGTGCGATAATGGGTGACGGTGGGCCGCAGCCAATTGGGTTAGGCTCTGATACCATGTAAAGTCAGAGAATTTGATATTTTCCACCTTGCTATAATCTAGCATAGGCTGATGATATATATAATATGAACAGTTACAATTCAAATTCAAATATACAAATTCTTTTGAGATAATGTAATCTATCTATACAATTTCAAATATGTAATTATCCTAATCTAAAGTGTTTCAATTGCAGCTTGTTATCTTGAGTCTGTTGAGATAAGACTGGAGATTATCTTGTGAGAGTCTTTATCTTTTACAATTAGCAACATCCTTTCCTCTCTCTCTCTCTCTCTCTATATATATATATATATATATATATATATGTTAGAATATTATGAATCTTTGCTTGGTCCCTACTCTTGCCTTGGTTGCCAAGTTACTTGGTCCCTACTCTTGGCTTGGTTGTCAAGTTAATTTCCTTATAGAGATTGTTTTCTTGCAAGTTAATTTATTCTGTAATTATTGTATTATTTTGTAATTATTGTATTTCCTTTCTTTTAGAGCCTCATTCAACTATAAATAGGCCATTCCATTGTACAATTGAAAATACATCAGAAATACAAATTTCTTCTTCACAATTATCTTTCTGTTATCTTTTTTTCTACATGGTATCAGAGCCACCGTTTTCTTGGTGCCTCTTTTAAGCCTCCGTTCTCCGTCCGTACAATTTTCTTGTTTTTCCGTTTGAGCGTTCTTTTTGGTGGTTCTTTCTATTTCAACAATACACCAAACGCTTGTTGCGGCTATTTTTTTGTATGTGACGGAAGTTTTAGAGGTCTTGTTGTTCAAAATCGGAATATTTGTGCACCTTAGCTGCTGTGCAAGCGCCACACCAGATCGCTCCCTGAGGCTGCACCTGCACCTTCGCCACACCGGATTACTACCCACAGGTTTATTTATTTAATTTTTTTTTTTTATTTTCCGAGGAAAAAAAAAATGTCTACCAATCTTGATAATATTGTCCGTCCCATTGACAATATTTTAGATGGTTCCAATTATATGTTGTGGGCTCAAAATATGGAAGTCTTTTTGAGAGGGAGGAGATTATGGCGTTATAGTTGTGGAGAAACTGTTGCACCCACACAAAAAGAAGGTGAGTCAGCCGACAAATTTGCCAGTCGATTTGAAGATTGGGATAGTGCAAATTATCGTATTATTTCTTGGTTTATCAATACTTCAGTTCCTTCCATCCATAGTTTACTCCCCAAGCTTGGGAATGCAAAGGCTGCTTGGGAGTTTTTAGCAAAACGATACAATTGTACTTATGATGCCTCACTTGAGTTTCAAATTGAAACTAAACTTTATCAGACACATCAGGAGCCAGGTCAGTCTATTGCTGATTTTTATTCTCAAACTAATAGTCTTTGGGAGCAATTATCCGCTGCAGATCCTCAACTAAAGCATCCTGAAGATGTAGAAATATTTGCAAAGTATCGGGATCGTCGAAAGTTTATGCATTTTATGATGGCTCTTCGTGCGGATTTTGAACCCACTCGGGCTTCTCTCTTACACCGCAATCCTCTTCTCACATTGGAGGCTGCTGTAGCAGAACTTATTTCTGAAGAGACTCGACGGTCCACTATGCACTTGCAATCTCCAGATATGGCTGTCGCTGCTACACCTCAGAGTGTTCCTAAATTTCCTCCTAGACGATCCACACCACCGTCTTCCTCCATGAAGTTCATTTGCAACTATTGCAAACAACATGGTCACTCTATTGCTAATTGCTATAAGCTCCAAAACAGACGTCAGTCACGAGCTCCTTTCCAACAAACAACCGCAGTTGTTTCATCTGGTTCCTCTGCACCTGCATCTTACACTGAGAACCAATCTCAATCCTCTACTCTCACTGCATCTGACATTGAGGCACTAATCCATCAGGTTCTGTCTCGTTCCTCTACTGCCTTGTCCGTCACATCAGGTAAAAATTCATGGTTCATCGACTCTGCTTGTTGTAATCATATGACCCATGACCCCACCTTATTTTCCCAAAAGTCTGCCCTTTCTCCCAACCCTGTCATTTATACTGCTGATGGTTCTAGGTTACCTGTTAGTCACAGTGGGTCTATTTCTTCACCTAATTTGTCTATTGATAACACATATCTTGTTCCCCAATTGTCATTAAATCTTATTTCAGTTGGCCAACTTTGTGAACTAGGTTTGGAGTTGACATTTTCTAACAGGGGTGTTGATGTGCAGGATCCACAGACGGGTCAACTAATTGGGACCGGCCGTAAGATTGGACGTCTTTTTGAGCTTTCATTCTTGCACACTCCTACTCACTTAGCTGCTGCTGTCAAAACACTCACTGCTTCTTCCAACTTATGGCATTCACATTTGGGTCATGCCTCTCTACCACGTGTCCAACTTCTTGCATCTCAAGGTCATATAGGATCAGTAGATGTAAAATTTTTTGATTGTGTTTCTTGTCATCTTGGCAAACAAACACATTTATCTTTTAATAAAAGTGAGTCTTCATCTTCTGCACCATTTGATTTAGTTCATTCTGATATTTGGGGCCCTGCCCCTGTTCCCACTGAAGGGGGATCTCGCTATTTTGTTATTTTTCTTGATGATTATTCTTATTATATTTGGATATATTTATTACAGCATCGCTTTGAACTCACTCAAGTTTATCAAAATTTTCATCAAATGATACAAACCCAATTTTCTCGTACCATCAAAATTTTTCGTTCAGATAATGCTATGGAATATAATGAGAAATCTTTTCAAAAATTTTTAAAACAAAATGGGACCCTCTCTCATCGTTCTTGTCCTTACACTTCTCAGCAAAATGGGCGTGCAGAACGCAAACATCGTCACATCTTAGACACTGTAAGAGCTCTTCTCATCTCTGCCTCACTTCCTGAACGCTTTTGGGGTGAGGCTGCTCTCACTGCTATTTACACGATTAATCGTGTGCCTTCCCCGACTATTCACAACCAAACTCCTTATGAGCGCTTGTATGGTAGCACACCTAACTATTCTTTGCTTCGCGTCTTTGGTTGTATCTGTTTTGTCACTCTTCCTCCACATGAGCGTACTAAACTTGAACCCCGCTTTCGCTTGTGTTGCTTCCTTGGTTATGGCATCACTCAAAAAGGTTATCGCTGCTATGACCCCATTGCCCGACGACTTAGGATCTCTCGCCATGTGGAGTTCTGGGAACATAAAATGTTCACTAGTCAAATGCCTTTTCCGCATTCTTCCTCCGCATATTCTCCTGTCTTCACTGACCCCTCTATTGTCTTATTTCCTGGATCATCTGCAGATAACTCAAGCTCATTGGACGAACCTTCTACGGCTGCTTCTAATTTGCCTGATTCGACTACGGATCCTCCTGCTACATCACACACTCCCGAGCCTTCTCCTGAACTTCGTCGCTCCGATAGGGTAAGAGCACCACCTGCCTATCTCCATGATTATCATTGTTTTTCTGTTCTTGCTACTCTTCACGAACCTCACTCTTATCGTGAGGCTAGTGCTGACCCTCTTTGGCAGAAAGCTATGTCTGATGAACTAGATGCCCTTTCTAAAACCCATACATGGGACTTGGTGGATTTGCCTCCTGGGAAGTTTGCAGTGGGATGTAAGTGGGTTTATAAAATTAAAACTCGTGCAGATGGATCTGTGGAACGCTATAAGGCTCGTCTTGTTGCGAAAGGATTTGCTCAGGAGTATGGTATTGACTATGAGGAGACTTTTGCTCCTGTTGCTAGACTGACCTCTGTTAGATCCTTACTTGCAGTTGCTGCTATTCGGCATTGGCAGTTATTTCAGATGGATGTTAAAAATGCATTCCTCAATGGTGATCTTACAGAAGAAGTCTATATGCACCCTCCACCTGGCTATCACCATCCGCCACACAAGGTTTGCAGACTCCGTCGGGCACTTTATGGTCTCAAGCAGGCTCCTCGTGCTTGGTTTGCCAAGTTCAGTTCTGTGGTTGCTCAACAAGGCTTTGTTTCTAGTTCTTATGACTCAGCTCTCTTTCTTCGGACTACTGATAATGGTATTATCCTTATCCTTCTTTATGTAGATGATATGATTATTACTGGTGATGACATTTCAGGCATCCGTGCTCTTCAATCCTTCCTTAGCCAAAATTTTGAAATGAAGGACTTGGGAACACTCAGCTACTTCCTTGGTCTTGAGGTTACCTCGAGTAATGATGGTTATTATCTCTCTCAAGCCAAATATGCATCTGATCTACTTTCCCGAGCAGGTCTGACAGACAGTAAAACAGCGAGCAGCCCCCTTGAGACCAATGTCAAACTTCTAGCCACGGATGGTGAGCCTTTATCCGATGTTACTCTCTACAGGCAGCTAGTAGGTAGTCTTATTTATCTTACTGTTACACGACCTGATATTGCCTATGCTGTTCATTTGGTGAGTCAATTTATGAGTGCACCTCGATCTACTCATTATGCTGCTGTTCTTCGCATTTTGCGCTATGTCAAGGGCACTATGTTTCATGGTATTCATTTCTCTTCTCATTCATCTCTTGAGCTCCGAGCCTACTCTGATGCTGATTGGGCTGGTGATCCTACTGATCGTCGCTCTACCACTGGATATTGTTTCCTACTTGGAACTTTTCTAATTTCGTGGCGCAGTAAGAAACAATCTGTTGTTGCTCGATCTAGTACTGAAGTTGAGTATCGTGCTCTTGCTGACACTACATCTGAACTTCTCTGGTTACGATGGCTTTTGTCTGACATGGGTGTTTCTCAGTCCACTAGTTCCCCTATTTATTGTGACAATCGAAGTGCTATACAGATTGCTCATAATGATGTTTTCCATGAGCGCACAAAACATATCGAGATTGATTGTCATTTCATTCGCCATCATCTTCAGCAAGGTATTTTGCATCTTCATTCCGTCACCTCTGCAGATCAATTGGCTGACATCTTTACTAAATCTCATCCACCTGGACGACTCACTGATCTTCTCTCCAAACTCAAGTTGGCTTCGCCCCCTAGAGTTTGAGGGGGGATGTTAAAATATTATGAATCTTTGCTTGGTCCCTACTCTTGCCTTGGTTGCCAAGTTAATTTCTTTATAGAGATTGTTTTCTTGCAAGTTAATTTATTCTGTAATTATTGTATTATTTTGTAATTATTGTATTTCTTTTCTTTTAGGGCCTCATTCAACTATAAATAGGTCATTCCATTGTACAGTTGAAAATACATCAGAAATACAAATTTCTTCTCCACAATTATCTTTCTGTTATCTTTTTTTTTTTACAATATATATATATATATTCGACCACCATATCTCCTTAAAAAAAAAAAACACCCTACATCTTCTCAATATTTCGGTCACCATAACTCAGAAAAACACCCAACATCGCCCTACTTGGCCACCAAAAATCAAGAACCTAACAACATGTTCTCCTTACTCTATCTCATACTTTCTTCTCTTCCATGATTCCATCTCATGCTCTCTCTAAATTTCTTCTCTGATTCTCCCTCATGTTCTTTCTATTAATTTGTATAACGATTCTCAACCCAAATAACAATATTCACAATCACGTTCAACAATTCCAACTAAAACCCCATACAACAGTAACTTAAAATAATCAATTTTTATCAAACCAACATATAGAATACAACAATAACTAATCCGATTTCAGTCAAATACAAAAAATCAAGCTTCAAATGATCGAGTGCCCTTCTCAAAATATGAACAAATAAATCAATAAATAAAGAAAACTCACCTTTTAGATTCTTCTTTCTCACCCTTTCTCTCTACTGTTCCCTTTCTTCTCTGCCACCTGACCTCTCTCAAACCGACGCACCTTCTCTACGCCTGTCTTCCTCTCTCTAGAGGCTGAACCCCACTCCCCCTCTAGTTCTCTTCTTCTTTCTTTTCTTTTTGTTAGGTTTTTGAATTGACTAATTTGGTGATAATAAAGGGTTAAATGCATTTTAGGTACTTGGGTTAATTTTAATGCCTTTATTTATTTATTTATTTTCAGCTATGTTTTGTTTTGTACCATATATATGGTATCTTTGTTATTGACAAATACAAAGTTAGTACCTCTAGCTACATTCTGTCAAGGAAACTAACGGATTTTCACATCAAACCAATCACAATATGCCACGTGTCACGTCACCCAATAAAAAATTAAACATGAATAAAAAAATAAAAAAAGAGAAAGAATTAAAACATATATAACTTGAAAAAAAATAAATAAATAAAAATTGAGGGGTGGCTCGAGCCACCCCTAGCTGGTTTGAGGTGGCCGAGCAACCCCAACTTGGCTTGGGGTGGTTTCAGCCACCTGAAGGGTAACCCTCAAAATTTGTTTTTAGGGTTTAGGCCTTTCAAGGGTAGGGGAGAAGCCTAAACCCTAAAAATTATTTTTTGAGGGTTACCCTTAATTGGGGTGGCCAAAACCACCCCAATCCAAACGGGGGTGGCTCGACCACCCACAAGGTTGTTGTGGATAGTTTCAGCCACCTTCATTTTGCAAGTTGGGGGTGGTTCGGCCACCCCCAAACTTCTAGCCACCCCTTTTTTTCATTTTTTTAAAAAAAATTATTTCTATTTTTAATTCATTTTAAAAGTTTTGAATTTTTCTTTATTGGGGCATATGACACATGGCACGTTGTGATAGGTTTTAGGAGGAAATCCGTTAGTTCTATTAATAGAAGATGGATGGAGGTACTAACTCTGCATTCAGAGATAACAAATGTACCATCCATTATACAAAACAAAACCTTGGTGAGAAAAAATAAAGGCGTTAAAATTCAGGTACCAAAAAGACATTTAACCCTAGAATAAATTAGGTTGTAGTTTTAGAAGTCTTTGGAGCTCAAAATGAAGAAACAACAAGAACTCAATATTTGGATCAATCAAACTCAATTTGAATTGATCAAACCAAATTTGGATGAATCGAACTCAAATTGGATCAATCAAATTTATGAGACACAAAATGGTTTGCCTGATAGAGTTCTTGATGTTAATGTTTTCTGTCTCCTCAATCGTATAGCAGAGTACTCTTATTTATAATGAACTCCAAGTTTATCTCATGTTACAATATGTGTTTATCAACAACCAAACAGAAACCTATTTGTACTCAAATATCTAAGACTTTGATGTTTGATGAAGTTCTCTTCTTGGTGTTTATCTTTTGCTTGGAGTGTATCTGCTTCTGGTGCTTCATCTTCATCTAATCTAATATGCCCCCTCAAACACGACGTAGGCATCCACACGATGAGGTTGAATGTGAGCATAGCAAACCATTTTGATATTGGAGGTTTGGTAAGAATGTCAACAATTTGGTCTTTCCCAGAGATGAACCAAACTTCTAGTTGCTTGGCTAAGACTCAATCCCAAACAAAATGATAATCAATTGCAATGTGCTTTGTACGTGCATGATAGAGTGGATTTGTAGTGAGATATGTAGCTCCAATGTTATCACAATATATGATAGGTGAATGTGACATGGAAATTCCAAGTTCTTTAAGGAGAGATTGGATCCGTGTTACTTCTACAGAGGCATTTGCAATGGCCTTGTATTCTGCTTATGTGCTTGAGTGGGACATGATTGGCTACTTCTTGGAACTCCATGATAGTAGATTCCGGCCGAAGAAGACACAATACCCTGATGTGGATCTGCGGTCTTCCGGGCAACCAGCCTAGTTGGAGTCGGAGTATGCAATTATCTCATTGAAAGAGCGCTTGTGGCACTACAACAAATCTACTAAACAGGGGCGACTTATTAAAGGCGATTGTGAAG
This sequence comes from Corylus avellana, assembly GCF_901000735.1. Taxonomy (NCBI): domain Eukaryota; kingdom Viridiplantae; phylum Streptophyta; class Magnoliopsida; order Fagales; family Betulaceae; genus Corylus; species Corylus avellana. The sequence continues at coordinate 37,283,673 of NC_081542.1, forward strand.
TCGACGCTAATACTTACCTATTAGCGTCGACTTTTGAAAGTCGCCTCTAATAGGTGCGTATCAAGGTGGATGCTAATAGTTGACCCAAAAGATAAATATTAGTGTCCACTTTATAGTAGACGCTAATATACTAGCGGGAATTATATTGGAGGCGAGAAAACTATTAGGGGCGACAAAATAACTATTAGTGTCGACATATGTCGACGCTGATAGTTTAGTATCAGCGTCCACAAAAGCTGTATGCTAATAGTCCTATATAACACTAAATAAATAAATAAAAATTAACAGTCCTCAATAGCGTTTGCTTTGAAAGTAAACCCTGATGGTGGAGCATTAGCATCCAATGAAGTGGACGCTAAATCTCTTGTACAATAATAAAAAAATAAAAAACAAATTAAATAAAAGCTCAATAGTGTCTACTCAAAGTGGACGCTAATAATATATCATTAGCGTCCACTTCGAAAGTGGATGCTGATAATTGAGCATTAGTGTCCAGTAGAGTGGACGCTAAAGAGCTTGTACAAAATTAAAAAAAAAAAATTAAACTTAAAGCTCAATAGCGTCCACCCAAAGTGGACGTTGATAATATATCATTAGCGTCCATTTCAAAAGTGGACACTGATAATTGAGCTTTAGCGTCCACTCTAAAGAGCTTGTACAAAAATTAAAATAAAAAATAAAAAAGCAAATAAAACTAGAAGATTATAGGTTCAATTGAACATCTAAAAATGATAAAATGTCTTTTATACCCTCAAAACTTTTATAAAATTATAAATTTTCTCTTAATTTGAAATTAAAACTTTTATAAAATTAAAATTAATTTTTCATTTTAAAAAATGAAAAATTAAACTCTAAGCATTCAATTCAACTTTAATAAAAAATGAAAAATTAGTTCGATCGAACATTCAATTCAACTATAAGCATTTTATATTATATTAGCTATATTGATCGTGATACAATTAATAGAATTTGACATGATTGAAAGTTCAATCGAACATCTGATAAGATCAATTTTGATCGATACTAGTACATTAGTCCGATCGATCGTAATGCGATCAAATGATCTATTAAACTCTTTGGATTTTGTATTATCTTTATATATTAGTTAGATTAATAGTGACAAGTTCAAGAAAATTTCACCCATCGAACATCGAATTTGATGCAATATCCCCCTCCATTCGGGTTTGGCGTTAAAATGTTAAATTACTATATAGCTTAAAAATTTAAGCTAATAATTAATTATAAGATAAATATCACATTAATGATCGTTTATACTAAAAATTTATTAACTTTAAATTTGTAGTTAATATTTTAATAATAAAAACATATCTAATATTTCACTCATCGAACATATAATTTGATGCAATATCTCATTGCATTAGGATTTTGGCGTTAAAGTGTTATTTCCCAAAAATTTGCATCCGATAATATGTCATTATTTATTTTATATAAATTATCAGATATTCGATCGATCGTGATAGAATCAAATGATCGATCAAATTTCAAACAAATTAAAAGTTCGATCGATCCTAGTGAATTAGTATGATTGATCGTGATAAGATCAATTATCGATCAAACTTGACACAATTGAAATTGAAGGTTTGATCGAATATCCAATTGATCCTAGTGAATTAGTTCGATTGATTGAAGTGGATTAGTCTAATCGATAGTGATATATACAATCAAATGATTAAGCAAACTTTATACGATTGTAGGTTCGACCAATCGTCCATCGATCATAGTGCATTAGTCTGATAGATCGTGCTAGGATCAAATAATCAATTGAACTTGACACATTGAAAGTTCAATCGAATGTGCGATCAATCGCAGTGCATTAGTCGAATCAATTGTATCTAGTCTAATCGATCCTAGTGAATCGGTTCGATTGATTGTGATATGATCAAATGATCAATCAAACTTGAAAAAATTGATGGTTCGATCGAACATCTAATCAATCCTAATGAATTAGTTCGATTGATCGTGATAGGATCAAATGTTCGATCGAATATCCGATCGATCCTAGTAAATTAGTTTGATTTATATATCATTATTGAAATTTTCTATTTTTGATTCTTATTTAAATGTGAAGATAAGATAAAATATATATATATATATATATATATATATATATATATATATAATTTCTTATATTTTTGTGTATATGAACATCTGATCGATCCTATTGAATTAGTTTGATTGATCGTTATTTTTATTTTAATTATTGATGAATTTTTTACTTTTATTTTAAAAATTTAAGCTATTAATAAATTATAAAAAAATATCTCGTGAATTATATTGTTCCTTGAAAATGACTTTTATACTCTCATAAATGTTATAAAATTTCAAATTTACCCTACATTTTAAATTAAAGTTATTTTTAAAAAGTTAAAGCTATTTGGTCTGAACAGCGAGAGTGCGAAAAATAAAGCGCCAACCAGTGGCGCGGTTTCTGAAATTTTCGGACAAAAATTCCATTTATTTCTCTTTCTCTACATTACACTCTGTTCCTTTGCGTTCTCTCTTGTGAAGGTTAATGGGGAAAAGCTCCGGCAAGAACAGTACTGCCACCAGTAATATCAACACCGGCAGCACTCTGGCAACCAAGCCCAAGCGCACACGCAAAAGCGTCCCCCGTGATTCTCCTCCGTGGCACAGTTCGATCTACCGTGGCGTCACGAGGTTGGATGCACAATCGACTGCGTAATGGAATTTTTATTTGTTTTTCTCTTTTCTTGTTTAATCGACGTCGCCGGATTGGATTGATACAGGCGTCGGTGGACGGGCCGCTATGAAGCTCACTTGTGGGATAGGAATTGCTGGAATGCGTCTCAGAACAAGAAAGGAAGACAATGTTCTTTCTTCGTCTTCTCCTTTTTCCTTTTTTTTTTTTTTTTTTTAATCTCTCTTCTTTATTATTATTTAGTTTTTCTTCTGATAATTAACAATTTATTTTTCTTTAGAATTTCTCTATCCATGGGTCCGCTGGTGCCGGTGGTGGTTTCCAACTTAAATGCAGTAATATCTAGGTGAGTTTGGTAATTTTCTTTTTTTGTTGGTAAGTTTGTCTGGCATCTTTAAAGCTTTTTTTTTTTTTTTTTTTTTTCCAGAAAATGAAAAGATATTTCTTTGTTTATTTATTTTATATGTTTTGAAATAAGTTGAGTTATGGGAATTTGCAGGGGCGTATGATGACGAAGAAGCCGCAGCACATGCATATGACTTTGCAGCATTGAAGTACGTACTGGGGACATGAAACCATTCTCAATTTCCCGGTACATTTTTCTCAATTTCTCATACCATTTTTAATTTTATTTCATTTTTGTTGGAGTACTGCACCGCTATTCATGTTTTTTGTTGGTTATTTAGATTGTTTTTGCATTTTTTTTTTTAATTATATCTGATTTATTTTGGTTCTAAGTAGAGAATATTCTTGTGTGTTGGTCTTATTTTTGGTTTTTTCCTCTTCATTTGTTGCTTTACATTTTTCCCCATGTTATAAGTCCTTTTCCATAACTGATGGTGATAGATAGCTTTGTATACATGTAGTGATCTTTATTGGGTATTTTGTGGGAGATGTTTATTTTGGTCTTTTCTCTATTCTTTCTCATTTGTAGAGGGTTTTGGTTATTTAGTTGATTATATTAGAAGAAGAGTTAGCATGAAAATTACTTATTTCTGGCTTTTGTTTCATTTTACATTTTGGTTTATAATGAGTGGTATATCTGGTTCTGATGTTGCTCCTGGTATCTAAATGGCTTTCGACTCATGTTATCTTAACTTGTTTGTAGTTAGTGCCCAATCAGTTTAAGTACTAATATTTTGACTCATGTTATCCGTGGGATACCTGTTTGTAGTTCATTCCATAATATGCTTTGAGGTATCATAAAATAGTTTATTAAGAGTATGATTTGAGGTATCATAAACTAGGTTTATTTTGTGAAATAATATGCTTGGAGAAATTTTTAGTTTGGGTTGTGTATCTGCTATGGTTATCTTGCATTTGCTGAATTCTATGGAAGGTTAATTGTGAGGATGATGAATCTACTCATGGATATGTGGGAGGTCGTGTGTGTGTGTTAATTTAAATTGCTGGGTTTTGTTTGGCATATGGTTTGAGTTGTTCCTTTCTGTTTTCCTTGAGCAGATGCCTTCTTTGTTAGCGGTGAGCTTCTTTTGTATCCAAAAAAATCAAAAAGAAGTAAGAAAATGTCAATGTCTTGTCTTGTTCTGCAGAAGAAGTTTGTTGTTTATTTAAGTTCTTGACCTCTATATCCCTTTCTAGAACATTCTCATTTTGATTGATTTGATGGGGAAGGGCAATAATGCAGTCAACTAAAAAACCAATTTCTATTTTCATATTCTTGATTGCATTATGTACCTTGAGATTAAGATTACTTTAATACAAATATTCTTGCTTGTATTTTTCTTATTGCTTGTCTTGCATAATACACACTTTGCGTAGTATTCTGTAAAATCCTTCTGATATCTCCATAACCAAAGTTAAAAGAGACATTGATAGAGTTGTAATTCGGATTACTAAGTTTTACTAAGCTTCTTATTCTTTTTATCTTTTTAGTTTTTCTTTCTCTTGATAAGAGTTTTGAGATTCAGCTTATACAAGATGCCATAAAGTCTTTTCGCCCATTGAGTTGACATGTTATTGATTTAGAATTTGATTTTCTGATCCTTGGTTGAAGCATGACTGCATGAGGCTATAAGCAACTAGAACTGGGGAGTTATTAGTTATCCCTATACCTCATCTCATTTGATTTCTTGATTGTGGGTTTGAAGTAATTTAGTTTTTGTTTCACATGGGCATAGCTTGCATGTATACTACGAAGAGTGGTGCAAAGCGGATGCTGGTCATCCAATTTTTGGTAAGCAAAGATATAGCTCCAAAAAATATGGTTTTCTCCAGAAGAAAAGTTATTGTTCTTAGTTCATGGTATTGACTCTATTTAAATTTTCTCAAGAATATTTGTAATGTGATGATAATACTCTTGTTTCAATAAAATTGTTTGAGAAAAGAATGATGGGGAAAACGAATAGAAGAGAAAGTATATCAATGGGTAATTAATTTTTGCTTCTTTGACTTGTTAATACAGTTTCCCTATTGCAAGAAGTGTGTCTTATGCTAGGCATAAAGGCAATTTGTTGTGCAGAGTTTTATTGTTATGACTTTCTGCAGGTTGGATGTAGGAGAAGGCAAATACCTTGATCTCCAACACTGCCCAAGACCAAAGCTAGCTGCTACAACAAATCATCAAGTATTTTGATATTATTATTGAATTTAGAGTAATAGAGTATAGTGTTCACCTTTATATATTAGATGCCAATATGTATATATTTGTATATTTGTAAGAGTAATTGAGTATAGTGTTAACTTTTTATTAGGATCATTTATATATCTTTTGAATATGGAATCATATTTTAAAATTGCTATTTTTTTTTTTTTTAAAAAAATAATAATAAAACATTATTAGGGTCGAATTGACTCTAAGAATGTTTTTTTTTTTTTTTAGAATGTCAAACTTTTAGCGTCCACTTAATGGTGCAACCATCAGCGTCCACTTTTGTTTGGACACTGATGGTTTTTTTTTTTTGGGACCAATAGTGTCCACTTCAGTGGACGCTAATGGTGCAACCATCAGCGTCCATTTTTGTTTGGACGCTGATGGTTGTTTTATTTTTTATTTTTTGAGACCATCTGCATCCACTTTAGTAGACGCTAATAGTGCAACCATCAGCATCCACTTTCGTTTGGATGCTGATGGTTGTTTTATTTTTTTATTTTTGGAACTATTAGCGTCCACTTTGAGTGGACGCTAATAGTGCACTATTAACGTCCACTCAAAGTGGACGCTGATAGTGGAGTACTAGTGTCGACTCTGCCTTCAGTTGACTCTAGCTTCAGCGACAAAAATACACGACTTCTAGCGTCGACAAAGTGGACGCTAAAAGTGATCATTAGTGTCCACTTATAAGTTGACGCTAATGATCACACAGTTGATCATTAGGGTCTAACGATTAGCATCCAAAAGTTGATGTTGTCAATAGCATCCACTTTTGGACTTTTAGCGTCCAAATAATGTCGCCCCTAAAGACCTAAATTTTTGTAGTGTGGATGCATAGAGTATGATCAATAGTGGCTTTCAAGTAGCGAAGTATTTGCTTTACAGTAGACCACTGGGTTTCTCGTGGATCTTGCATGAATTGAAATACCTTATTGACAGTAATGGCGATGTCTGGCCGTGTCAGTGATAAGTATTGGAGTGATCCTATGGTGCTGCGATATAGAGTGGGATCCGAAATTGAAGTACCATCCAACTTGCTCAATGAGGTTGAAGCAGGCATCGGTGAGGATATAGGCTTGGCAAGTGTCATGTTAGTCTTTGATAGAATGTCACTAATATATCTCTGTTGTGAAAGGTGTAGCCCATCTGTGGTCCATGTAGCTTCAACGCCTAAGAAGAAATGTAGAGGACCAAGATCTTTGAGAGCAAATAAAGAGTGCAAATCTTGTATTGGTTGAGAGATAGCCCCTGAATGTGAACTCGTAATAATAATGTCATCGACATAGATTAAAGCAAATATTGTTATGCCATGAGCTTTGTATAAAAACAAAGAGGAGCCACCTTTAGAGCTCTTGAAATTCAGCTCTAGAAGCCGAGTACTTAACCTTGAGAACCAAGTTTTTGGGGCTTGTTTGAGGCTGTATAAAACCTTGTGTAATTTGCACATTTCAGAGGGGTGGTTCGGATGCACAAAACCTGGGGGTTGGGACATATAAACATCCTCTTGGAGACAACCATGTAGGAAAGCATTACTAACATCAACTTGGTGGACAGCCCAACCTGCAGAGACAGCAATAGTAAGAACAATTCGAATAGTTATAGGTTTGATCACTGGGCTATAGGTTTCCTCAAAGTCGATTCCGGGTTGTTGATGGAACCCTTCTGCTACGAGACGAGCCTTGTGCCTATCAATGCTTCCATCAGATTTTCTTTTGACTTGAAAAACCCATTTGGAGCTAACAACATTAATGGAGAGTGATGGTTTAACAAGATGCCAAGTTTCATTTTTGAGGAGAGCATCAAGCTCCTCGTTCATAGCTTGCCTCCATTTTGCTGATTTGTTGGCAGCAGTGAAGTAGGTTGGTTCAATTTCTGCTGATTCCAGTGAAGCAGTGAGAGCACGTGGTGTTCAGACAAGGAAAAGTCCATCTAAAAAGATCGGAAATTTGGATCAACAAAAAATAATATGTTAAACGAATGAATGCATTCCCACAACAAATCCTATTAAGAAACAACATAAATTTTTATTCCACAACAATTGTTGATGATCGAAACATGCAACATATAATTAAAAGGAGGCAACCCTCCAAAACGGAGAATCATAAAGGTGTTCTTACAAGGACTTTATTTTTGCTTATAATGTATAGACGATACTAAACTCTAGAACACTTAATCATTTTATAAAAAAAAAAAAAAAAACCCTCTAGAACATTTATAAACTAAGCAGTGACAAAAGGGTCAATCTCATATCTTATGTTGCAACTCCCTCCAACAACTCTTCCTCCTTCTTTCCCATCACAGCAAAGAGGAAGTTCACCAATTATATCATCGAGACACTTGGAACAGTCACTTGCAGAAATATCCCTAGTGCATTGGGCCATCCCATAAAGCTTCTTCGATTTTTCGAGCTCTAGCTCTCCAGCTGCATACAGTTTTGGAGTCGCAGATGCATCTTTAGCCAGTAGGCTCAACAACTCCCTTGTTTTTTGGTTGAAAATTGTGGGATCGCTAACATTTCTCTCGTCCCACATATAGAACTTGTTTTGATCATCAATTTTGCCAAGGAAATCGGTGTTGTTGTACTTGAAAAGACAATGATCGTACCATATAATCGCACCTTTATTATATGGGCATCGTTTGCGAATTTCGGCGGTGGCCTCATTGAGGCAAGTCCTGCAGTCTGCGGCTTCGAGGTCGCCACGGCAAAGAGCAAGCCCATAAGCTATGTACGGATCTTGACCCACTGAGCCAAAACCAAAACCCTCGGGAGGGGTTTGGAAATAAAGGTTGCCCCAGAGCTGTCTTAGGTTTGGCTCATAAGAGTCATTGGTGGTGAAGTTGTCGGAGCTGGAACAGAAATGTTTGAGAGGGCTTAAGCTTTCTCCGTAAATGGTTTGGAGAAGGAGAGCAAATGTTAGCAGATAGATGGAAAGGGAAGACATATTCAGTAGGATGAAGCTATGGAGAAGTAATGAAGCAGCAGTTATTTATAGTTGAAGGGGTTGGCTGTTTCTTTACGTGTAGTTGAAGTTGACAAGAAATTGTGAAAAGTGAGCTGTGTTAGTCTTTCGAAAAGTCAAAAATAGGTATGTTAAAAATGCACTTCAACAACTTATCCAAAAGAAAAAGAAATAAAAGGAAATAAATAAGTGCAAATCGTCAACCCTTGTATTCGACTGCAACGAATGCAAGTCTGGAAGGAATATTGATAAAGAAAGTTGTAAGAAAGAAGTGCATAGCTACCCATCCAAGCCGAAAATATAGAAAAATTCATGTTCAGTAAATAAAGTTTTAAATGGCGGTTCTGAATATTTGTCAATAATCATAATCACCCAGTTGATTTTTTGGGTTACATGCATATGTTCTAGATCAGAATGAGATGGCTAATTCGTTGAAACTCGGGTTAAAGAAGAAAATGCTTTAAAAATAGAAGAGAATGAATTTTCTAGGTATATTTTGGATTTGATGGAATCCAGAAATTAAGACAAGTTGTGAGTAGTTGTAACATTTGTGGAGACAAAGGTACGATGACATGGGCTGGTCAATTATCGTTTGTATATGGAGCCACGAAGGGGATTGGACGAAAAGCTTATTGGTGCTACTTTATTCTAATTAGTAGGCAGATTGTGTCTAATCCATGGCTGCTTTCTGGTGACTTTAATGTTATGCAAAATAACACTTATATAATGCAAGAAAAGTTTTTTGTTTTAATCGGAACACAAACTCTACCCATATGACAATTTCTAGAATAAACAGGTGCAATCTCTCTCATATATATATATATATATATATATATATATATATATATAATGCTAAAAATCCTTGAAAGATTTATGTAGCTTAAAAAAATTGACATAACCCCAAGAGATTGACTCAATTGGTAAAAGCCCGAGTCTTTAAGTGCTCCTCATTGTTTTAGATTGAAGCCCATTGAGTTCAAACAACCTTTTGGGACCCGGGCAAAATCTGTAACTCAACTAGTCCATGTTCAAAGGGGTGGGAGGCATGGGTCTTGGATTTATCTAGCAGGAGTAAGCACACGAAGTTGCCCTACGTTAGAGAGGGATCTTGATCATTAAAAAAAGATGACATTGCAAGTAGGAACATGAATATATTGTTCGTTATAAAAAAAATATATATCTACATAAAAAAAATAAAAAAAAATTGTCATAATTTTGATGGTGTTCTTGTTTATAAGTGGGGGTTTGGGAAGGGTTAAGAGGCTTCTTGAGATTTGTGCACATTTTACTTTAGATACCACTTTATGCAGCCCTAAGAGCATTCACGTTCGTTTATGCATATTTTTATACAAAATAGTTAGTCAAAACTCACTTTATCTAGTTTAATTAATGGGTTTTAAAAGACATCATACATGTCATTATCTTTTATTTTATTTTTATTTTTTATTTTTTTTATCTATATCACTTAAATATTATTTATTTATTTATTATTATTATTATTATTTTATAATGATTGTATTTTTTTCTAAAGATCCTATTTTTCAACTTTTAGGAAAAGAGAGATGCGGAGAGAGAAATACTACATTAATGAGATGAATGTGTGAACAGTGCCGCCACATGTAGTGGTGCACTTTCACAAATACAACAAAAATGTATTTTGCATTTGAGAAGCATAATCTAATGTAGAAGATTTTTTAATATTTTGGTTATCTATTTTAAATACACGTAAAAAATGGCTAAGTCATTGTGAGTGCTCATTTTTTAACCATTTCCTATTATTTTCTTATATTTTTTGCACTGTAAATTGTATTTTGAGCATGTTAATTGTTTTGGTGCTCACCTTTTTTTTTTCGGTATTTTGATTTGGTTTAACACTTTTCCCAATATTTTTTTGTTTTGTTTTGAAAATGCACACAATATAATGTCAGCATCATGGTTTCGCGTATAGGATTTCCGGTGTAATTTTTTGACCAAGAACTCTTGCCGTAGAAAGTGGGAGAAAGTGATCACCATCCGTTATACAGCAATTCAACGTGCATCTAGAAGTACAAAGTGGGAAGCAACTCCCAATAGATAATATTGTCGGGAAAAATTGCTGACTTTTTCCAATAACAACTTCATTAATTAAACACAGCTTAGCTTCACCAAATTTTACCGGCCAAAATAATTAAAAATTACTTTCCCTATTTTAGCTATAATCTTTTTTAAATTATTCTTAGCAACCTTACCATTTTAGTAATTATTTATTTTTACTATTTCATTTAAATATTATTCTTTAAGGATTTCTTTATTCTTTGTGTAATATTTATATTTTTGAATATTTCTAACGGTCATATTTTTAAATATTTATCTTATTATTATTAACATATTTTGAATATTTGTCTTGTCATAATGGTCATATTTTTGAATATTTGTCTTATTTTAGTTGTCATATTTTTAAAAACTTGTCTTTTCCTAACGGTGGTGATTGATGGCTTGGCTTGGCTTTGTGTTACTCCGAGTTCTCTTCCAACGTGAACGTTTGGGTGGGTTGAGAGTGTGTGAAAAAGAAATAAAAGGTGGAGAAAAGAACTTTTAATAATTTTTTATTTTTTTGTGAGTGAACAATAGCATTCACTTACTAAACAAAATTTACTAATTTGCTGACTTTTATTGGGGAATATTTTTTGTGATTTTTAATGATTTAGCTCACCAAAATATAAGGCTGTTTTGATGAGTCTACTAGGGATGAACGTTTGCATATCAAATTCAATATGCTTGTAGAGGAAATCAGCGGGTGCCTTTCGCGGGGCACTTCAAAGTTCGAACAAAAAAAGTAATGTTACAAATATTTTTTGTATCACTTTTGTATCTCTATAAAGACGATGTGACTTTTAAAATTATCATTGGGCTTATGATTGATCACTATTAACTTTTGATCAAATTGTGATATAAAAAGCCTCCTCATTTTTGGAAGAGTACAACTTAACAGTGATGCAAACGAAATTTCTAGAATTACTCGACCAAAAAATAATTTGTTAAATGTTGACCGATCTGAGAGTTTGGAAACATCAAAGTCAAATATTTGAGTAGGCATAATCAACGCGGTTTAGGTATACCAATGATTAATTAGTCACTCATCATAATTATAAATACATCCAAAAGATAATTCAAAGTCAGAGCGATATATATTTTATCTTTGTAAAAATAGGATAGAGTTTTCCTCTACACTGGGTTGGAGGAATTTGCTTTAACCAAATCTATAAAAATGGCATGTGTCATTTTAACATATAAAAAGCACATGTTTTTTTAATATCAAGGACAAAATTGAAATAAATTTTATTAAAAACTTATTTGCATATCACATGTTATTAAAAAAAGGGAAACATGTCATTTTTATATACTAGGTTGAAAGAAATTCCTCCAACCCAATTTAAAAAAAAAAAAAAAAAAAAACTCTCTCCAAATTGTAATTACCATGTGATACCACTTTATTTGATCATTACAATTAAGTAGCAAGTTAGGCATTTGCAACTAAGAGAAAATTAATTTATTTTACCTAAGATTAAACAATCGATAAAAAAAAAAATTGATCATATGAATTACCCCATGGTAGTCTTCATAGTGATGTCCAGCAACAAGTCCTCTTGTAGTGATTAAATAAACTAAAACAAATTAACCTTATAATCTTCTTTGTAGATAAATTTATGCTCTTTTGTTAATATAGTAAAGTGAAGAAAAGCTTGTTTTCTGTATTTAATTATTACTTAAAAAAAAATTAAGAAAGAAAGAATAGTCAACTGTTAGTGTTAGGCTCTTTGGTGAAGAATATTCAAGTTATTCGACTGTTAGGCTCTTTGGTGAAGAATAGTCAACTGTTAGGCTCGTTGGTGCAAAAAAGTAAACGTTGAAAAATATGTCCCATTCCTGCTGGGACCTTCATGTTTCCGGAATGTATATTGAAAAACAGTTGGTTTGGCCTTCATATTAGTCGAATTACCGTAGTAAGAGGGTCACATCTCCATGATCTTTTTGTTAAACTACCAATTATTCTAAAAATTTAATCTTATAGGAAGATATAAATGTAATTATTTAATCAACATTTTAACACTCCTCCTCACGTGTAGGTCCAAACTCTCTTTTAATAGGTGAGACCCAACACATGGAATATTCCTAAAAGCTTAAACCTAATTTAAAGTCTAACATTTTATGGATCACTACCAAAAAAATTGGGATTTAGCAGCGTTGTCACTAATGAGCATTAGTGAGGAAAAACGTTGTCGCTAATCGCTATATAGAAATTAATAATGCGATAGACAAATAAATATAAAACGGAATAATAAATAGACATAAAAAAATTATATGGTTCGATCTATGAACCTACATTCACACGATAAAGTCCAAAGGATTACATTTTGCTCTAATTTCTTTGAGTAATATTTATAATATGACATACTACTATTCATGTGAGAATTTTGTTAGATACAAATAGACTTTTATTGTAACTAGGTAATAGTCTTAGCTAGGTGATAGTCTTTAAATGTGACTAGGTGATAGTTTTTAACTATAGTTAGGTGATAATATTCAACTATGACTAGGTGATAATCTTCAGTTGTAACTTTGATTCTTAAACTCCATAATATGTACTAACATCTCCTCAAACTTAAGATGGAAAGTTATGGAAACTTGAGTTTAATCTTTGGTTGCGACGGAGGCATGAGATGGTGGCTTGAACTCGCTATAGTTGGTGGCAGCTGACAGATGTGATTGGAGTTGATGGTGCCTGAATTTGAACATTAGCTGTTCTTGAACTTGGACTTCAATGACTATGGCCGACATCGGCTAAGATGGTCGGGACTTGAATATCGGCAAATTTTTGGCCGCTGTTGGTTACTTTGACCTGGATTTTGACATTAGCAACTTTTGACCGGCATCGGTTACTATGACTTTTAATGATTTAGCTCACCAAAATATAAGGCTATTTTGATGAGTCTACTAGGGATGTTTGCATGTATGTCAAATTCAATATGCTTCTAAAAGAATACTACAAGTACTTCTTGTGTCACTTTTGTGTCCCATCAAGGATGATGTGGCTTTTAAAATCACTATTATGCTTGTAATTTATCACTGTTAGATTTTGATCGAATTGTAATTTTAAAAGCCACATATTTTTTAGGATACAAAAGAAACTTTTAAACTTACTCAACCAAAAAATGCAAATGATTAATTTGTTAAGGGAAAATATATAATAAGTCCCTGAGTCAACCCTCCAAAATTTAAAACTCCCTGAGTTTTTTTTTTTTTTTTTTTTTTCGAAAATATACTCCCTGGGTCAATTGAAATAACAATAAAATCTCTGCTGTCAAAATTTTTTAATAGCTGTTAGGGCCACTTAAAACATACCGTTTTATTTTATTAAAATATTAATTTTTTATTAATTTAATTCGAAAAATTAAATTAAAAAAAAATATTGAAAGGTGGCCAAGGGTGGCGCCACCACCCAACCCCTATGGGTGGCCCAAAGCCACCCCTGGGGTGTCTTGCGGCCACCCCTAACCACCCATGGGGTGGCTCGTGGCCACCCCATAGGGGTTGGGAGGTGGCTGCCACCCCTAATCATCCTTCAATTTTTTTTAAAAAAAAATTTTAGATTTAATTTTTAAAATTAAATAAATAAAAAATTTATATTTTAATCAGGTCAAATGGTGCGTTTTGAGTGGCCCTAACAGCTGTTAAAAAAATTTGATGGTAAGAATTTTATTGTTATTTCAATTGAGTGAGCGAGTAAATTTTCGAGAAAAAAAAAATTAGAGAGTTTTAAATTTTGGAGGATTGATTCAGGGACTCATTATACATTTCCCATTAGTTAAATGTTGACCGATCTGAGTGTTTGGAAACATTAAAGTCAAATATTTGAGTAGGCATAATCAAAGCGGTTTAGATATACTAATGATTAATAAGTCACTCATCATGAATACATCCATGGCCAACACATAATTCAAAGTCAAAGCAATATATATATATATATATATATTATCTCTTTATATAATTGTAATTAGCCACTTAATTTGATCATTACGAGTAGCCAGTTAATTAGGCATATTTGCAACTAAGAGAAAATTACTTATTTTACCTAAAATTAAACAATCAATAAAAAAAAATTGATCATATGAATTGCCCCATGGTGGTCTACATAGTGATGTCCAGCAACAAGTCCTCTTGTAGTGATTAAATAAACTAAAACAAATTAACCTTCTAATCTTCTTTGTAGATAAATTTATGCTCTTTTGTTAATAGTAAGTGAAGAAAAGTTTATTTTCTGTATTTCATTATTACTTTTAAAAAGCAATAGTTATGAAAGAAAGAATATTCAACTGTTAGGCTCTTAGGTGAAGAATATTCAACTGTTAGGCTATTTGGTGCATATATAAAAGTCAAAGTTGAAAAACTTTCATGTTTCGAGAATATATATTGAAAAACAGTTGCTTTGGCCTTCATATTAGTCGAATTACTGTAAGAGGATCATATCTCCATGACCTTTCAAACCTGATTTAAAGTCTAATATAAATTGTTGGCCTCTAGAGAGCCTTAACATTTTATGGATCACTACCAAAAAAAAATGGGATTTAGCAGCATTGTCGCTAATGAGCATTAGTGATGAAAAAAATTGTCCCTATGTAGAAATTAATAATGTGATAAAAAAATAAATATAAAGAAAAATAATAAATAGACACAAAAAATTATGTTGTTTGGTTTATGAACCTACTTTCACATGATTATAAAGTTCAAAGTATATATTTTGCTCTGATTTCTCTGAGTGATAATTGCAATATAACATACTCTTCTTTATAAGAGAATTATGTTAGATACAAATAGACTTCTACAGTTCTACTGTAACTAGGTGATAGTCTTTAACTGTGACTAGGTAATAGTCTTCAACTATAGTCAGGTGATAATCTTCAGCTGTGACTAGGTGATAGTTTTCGGCTATGACTTTGATTCTTGAACTCCATAATATGTTCTAACATCTCCTCAAACTTAAGGTGAAAAGTTGTGGACACTGAGTATAATCATTGGTCGTGACAGAGGCATGAGATGGTGGCTCGAAACTCGCTGTAGTTGGGGGCGGTCAACGGATGTGACTGGAGTTGATGGCATTTGAATTTGAACATCGGATACCGGCTACTATGGCCGAAATTTGAATACCGGCTACGATGGCCAAAATGGGCCAACTATGGGCCTTAAATGGGCCACATTGGCCAAACATATACCTCTAGTTTTGTTCCTTCATCCTTCTTCTTTCTTTTATTTTTTTATTTTTTCTAAACTAAGAAAATAAAATAAGGAACCCACAACAAGTGCACACGTACGATAAAAGGTTAGGGTAAAAAAGAAAGTTGAGGCAAAAGAAAAGGCAGGGGCTGATGGTTTCCTAGCAAAGTCTGGTGGCGACAAGGGCTATTTGTGGTGAGGCAAGGTGAGTCCGGAAGAGGTTGGCAGCACAAGTCACCAAGACGGCGAGGCATGGCCTGATTGTGAGCAGCACGGCTGAGTGGCATGTTCTGGTTAGTGGGTTGACACTGGCCAGCAAGTGGTGGCGCCTATTGTTGCCTAGTGGAGGAGAAGATCTTCAGGGCAATGCGGAGGTTTTGGACTACCGGATGCGGTGGACCGTCCGTTGTGATGCCCCAAATATTTTTATTAAAAAAATAATATATATATATACCTGCACTTTAAAAATTGTTTTAAACCTTTTTATTGAAAAAAACCACCAAAATATTCAATCTTTAGATTCAAACCGAACGTTTGACCCTATTCTACCGAACGTTCGATAAAACCATATCTCTGAACGTTCACCCATGGACCATACTAACGTTCGGCCTCCAACCTTAGAACAATTGGGTAATAGTACACCAAACATTCGAAGCATAGTACACTAAACATTCGAGTCCGTTAGAAAAGTAATTTTGACCTATTATCCACCACTTCAGCCTTATCCACACCCACCCCTCCTATAATTAAGACCCTCCTCAACCCTCAAACTTCATCACTCACCTCAAACACCTCTGCAACCCCAACCCTAGAAAGAGAAAGGTTCTAGAGAGAGAAGGAAAAGAATTTGAGTTTGTCTTGCCATTTTCAAGGTAAACCTTGATAACCTAGGCTTGTTTTCACATTTTTTATACTTTGACCATATGATTTTCATGCTTTCTGCAAGTTTTCAATGTTTTATGATGAGTTTACACAATGATTTTCATGTTTTTTTGCAAGTTTTCATGCTTTCTGCATGTTTCTAATGCCATAAACAAACTCTTATTTTCTCAGATTAATATGTTGTTGTAGTTTATGCTGGGATTGGTTATGCAAATCAGAGTTTGCACAATGAAAAATTTTCAATTCCCATCCCAAGGTTGACTTTAAGAAGAAAATGCGAAAAACAATTGCGATTTAAAATTAAATTGTAAGAATGAAGAACACTTACTTGGATATCAACGACACTCCTAACTTTTGGGCAAAAATCTTTTGCATATTCATTCTCCAAGAACACGGCAGATCTTTGGGATAATGATACCTCTAGATCTTCTCACCAATTTTTTTTTTTTTTTTTTGAATTTGGAGGAACAATTTAGAAAAAAAAAGAAAAAAAAAAAGAAAAAGGAAAGAGGAGATAAGAGAATTGAGGGGTGGTCAACCACACTTCAATTCCTCACCTCTCTGCTTTTCTTTTTTCCTTTTAAAAAAATCTCTAACATTAGAGCAAATCAGGCATTTTAAGTATGAAATACGCATACATAAAAGTCACATATTCCACTTTCTATCGGTTTTAACCTAAGATCTAACAAATGGCCAAATCGCAATGAAATGGAGGAGCCATGCATTTTGCAACAAAATAGAATAGTTTAAGGAGCTAGGTCATGTTTGACATATGGTAGTTTGTGGGAGGAGGAACAGGATCCTCTCCAGTCCATTATGGACTAGAGAATATTCAGTTCATGGCTAGAATTTCATCTCAGAAATCATATGGCTACAAATAGGACACATATCCCACTAATAAAAATAATAATAAAATATTATTTTAAATT
>NC_081542.1:37301088-37312994 GCF_901000735.1 Corylus avellana
TGCCAAGTTTCATTTTTGAGGAGAGCATCAAGCTCCTCGTTCATAGCTTGCCTCCATTTTGCTGATTTGTTGGCAGCAGTGAAGTAGGTTGGTTCAATTTCTGCTGATTCCAGTGAAGCAGTGAGAGCACGTGGTGTTCAGACAAGGAAAAGTCCATCTAAAAAGATCGGAAATTTGGATCAACAAAAAATAATATGTTAAACGAATGAATGCATTCCCACAACAAATCCTATTAAGAAACAACATAAATTTTTATTCCACAACAATTGTTGATGATCGAAACATGCAACATATAATTAAAAGGAGGCAACCCTCCAAAACGGAGAATCATAAAGGTGTTCTTACAAGGACTTTATTTTTGCTTATAATGTATAGACGATACTAAACTCTAGAACACTTAATCATTTTATAAAAAAAAAAAAAAAAACCCTCTAGAACATTTATAAACTAAGCAGTGACAAAAGGGTCAATCTCATATCTTATGTTGCAACTCCCTCCAACAACTCTTCCTCCTTCTTTCCCATCACAGCAAAGAGGAAGTTCACCAATTATATCATCGAGACACTTGGAACAGTCACTTGCAGAAATATCCCTAGTGCATTGGGCCATCCCATAAAGCTTCTTCGATTTTTCGAGCTCTAGCTCTCCAGCTGCATACAGTTTTGGAGTCGCAGATGCATCTTTAGCCAGTAGGCTCAACAACTCCCTTGTTTTTTGGTTGAAAATTGTGGGATCGCTAACATTTCTCTCGTCCCACATATAGAACTTGTTTTGATCATCAATTTTGCCAAGGAAATCGGTGTTGTTGTACTTGAAAAGACAATGATCGTACCATATAATCGCACCTTTATTATATGGGCATCGTTTGCGAATTTCGGCGGTGGCCTCATTGAGGCAAGTCCTGCAGTCTGCGGCTTCGAGGTCGCCACGGCAAAGAGCAAGCCCATAAGCTATGTACGGATCTTGACCCACTGAGCCAAAACCAAAACCCTCGGGAGGGGTTTGGAAATAAAGGTTGCCCCAGAGCTGTCTTAGGTTTGGCTCATAAGAGTCATTGGTGGTGAAGTTGTCGGAGCTGGAACAGAAATGTTTGAGAGGGCTTAAGCTTTCTCCGTAAATGGTTTGGAGAAGGAGAGCAAATGTTAGCAGATAGATGGAAAGGGAAGACATATTCAGTAGGATGAAGCTATGGAGAAGTAATGAAGCAGCAGTTATTTATAGTTGAAGGGGTTGGCTGTTTCTTTACGTGTAGTTGAAGTTGACAAGAAATTGTGAAAAGTGAGCTGTGTTAGTCTTTCGAAAAGTCAAAAATAGGTATGTTAAAAATGCACTTCAACAACTTATCCAAAAGAAAAAGAAATAAAAGGAAATAAATAAGTGCAAATCGTCAACCCTTGTATTCGACTGCAACGAATGCAAGTCTGGAAGGAATATTGATAAAGAAAGTTGTAAGAAAGAAGTGCATAGCTACCCATCCAAGCCGAAAATATAGAAAAATTCATGTTCAGTAAATAAAGTTTTAAATGGCGGTTCTGAATATTTGTCAATAATCATAATCACCCAGTTGATTTTTTGGGTTACATGCATATGTTCTAGATCAGAATGAGATGGCTAATTCGTTGAAACTCGGGTTAAAGAAGAAAATGCTTTAAAAATAGAAGAGAATGAATTTTCTAGGTATATTTTGGATTTGATGGAATCCAGAAATTAAGACAAGTTGTGAGTAGTTGTAACATTTGTGGAGACAAAGGTACGATGACATGGGCTGGTCAATTATCGTTTGTATATGGAGCCACGAAGGGGATTGGACGAAAAGCTTATTGGTGCTACTTTATTCTAATTAGTAGGCAGATTGTGTCTAATCCATGGCTGCTTTCTGGTGACTTTAATGTTATGCAAAATAACACTTATATAATGCAAGAAAAGTTTTTTGTTTTAATCGGAACACAAACTCTACCCATATGACAATTTCTAGAATAAACAGGTGCAATCTCTCTCATATATATATATATATATATATATATATATATATATATATATAATGCTAAAAATCCTTGAAAGATTTATGTAGCTTAAAAAAATTGACATAACCCCAAGAGATTGACTCAATTGGTAAAAGCCCGAGTCTTTAAGTGCTCCTCATTGTTTTAGATTGAAGCCCATTGAGTTCAAACAACCTTTTGGGACCCGGGCAAAATCTGTAACTCAACTAGTCCATGTTCAAAGGGGTGGGAGGCATGGGTCTTGGATTTATCTAGCAGGAGTAAGCACACGAAGTTGCCCTACGTTAGAGAGGGATCTTGATCATTAAAAAAAGATGACATTGCAAGTAGGAACATGAATATATTGTTCGTTATAAAAAAAATATATATCTACATAAAAAAAATAAAAAAAAATTGTCATAATTTTGATGGTGTTCTTGTTTATAAGTGGGGGTTTGGGAAGGGTTAAGAGGCTTCTTGAGATTTGTGCACATTTTACTTTAGATACCACTTTATGCAGCCCTAAGAGCATTCACGTTCGTTTATGCATATTTTTATACAAAATAGTTAGTCAAAACTCACTTTATCTAGTTTAATTAATGGGTTTTAAAAGACATCATACATGTCATTATCTTTTATTTTATTTTTATTTTTTATTTTTTTTATCTATATCACTTAAATATTATTTATTTATTTATTATTATTATTATTATTTTATAATGATTGTATTTTTTTCTAAAGATCCTATTTTTCAACTTTTAGGAAAAGAGAGATGCGGAGAGAGAAATACTACATTAATGAGATGAATGTGTGAACAGTGCCGCCACATGTAGTGGTGCACTTTCACAAATACAACAAAAATGTATTTTGCATTTGAGAAGCATAATCTAATGTAGAAGATTTTTTAATATTTTGGTTATCTATTTTAAATACACGTAAAAAATGGCTAAGTCATTGTGAGTGCTCATTTTTTAACCATTTCCTATTATTTTCTTATATTTTTTGCACTGTAAATTGTATTTTGAGCATGTTAATTGTTTTGGTGCTCACCTTTTTTTTTCGGTGTTTTGATTTAGTTTAACACTTTTCCCAATATTTTTTTGTTTTGTTTTGAAAATGCACACAATATAATGTCAGCATCATGGTTTCGCGTATAGGATTTCCGGTGTAATTTTTTGACCAAGAACTCTTGCCGTAGAAAGTGGGAGAAAGTGATCACCATCCGTTATACAGCAATTCAACGTGCATCTAGAAGTACAAAGTGGGAAGCAACTCCCAATAGATAATATTGTCGGGAAAAATTGCTGACTTTTTCCAATAACAACTTCATTAATTAAACACAGCTTAGCTTCACCAAATTTTACCGGCCAAAATAATTAAAAATTACTTTCCCTATTTTAGCTATAATCTTTTTTAAATTATTCTTAGCAACCTTACCATTTTAGTAATTATTTATTTTTACTATTTCATTTAAATATTATTCTTTAAGGATTTCTTTATTCTTTGTGTAATATTTATATTTTTGAATATTTCTAACGGTCATATTTTTAAATATTTATCTTATTATTATTAACATATTTTGAATATTTGTCTTGTCATAATGGTCATATTTTTGAATATTTGTCTTATTTTAGTTGTCATATTTTAAAAAACTTGTCTTTTCCTAACGGTGGTGATTGATGGCTTGGCTTGGCTTTGTGTTCCTCCGAGTTCTCTTCCAACGTGAACGTTTGGGTGGGTTGAGAGTGTGTGAAAAAGAAATAAAAGGTGGAGAAAAGAACTTTTAATAATTTTTTATTTTTTTGTGAGTGAACAATAGCATTCACTTACTAAACAAAATTTACTAATTTGCTGACTTTTATTGGGGAATATTTTTTGTGATTTTTAATGATTTAGCTCACCAAAATATAAGGCTGTTTTGATGAGTCTACTAGGGATGAACGTTTGCATATCAAATTCAATATGCTTGTAGAGGAAATCAGCGGGTGCCTTTCGCGGGGCACTTCAAAGTTCGAACAAAAAAAGTAATGTTACAAATATTTTTTGTATCACTTTTGTATCTCTATAAAGACGATGTGACTTTTAAAATTATCATTGGGCTTATGATTGATCACTATTAACTTTTGATCAAATTGTGATATAAAAAGCCTCCTCATTTTTGGAAGAGTACAACTTAACAGTGATGCAAACGAAATTTCTAGAATTACTCGACCAAAAAATAATTTGTTAAATGTTGACCGATCTGAGAGTTTGGAAACATCAAAGTCAAATATTTGAGTAGGCATAATCAACGCGGTTTAGGTATACCAATGATTAATTAGTCACTCATCATAATTATAAATACATCCAAAAGATAATTCAAAGTCAGAGCGATATATATTTTATCTTTGTAAAAATAGGATAGAGTTTTCCTCTACACTGGGTTGGAGGAATTTGCTTTAACCAAATCTATAAAAATGGCATGTGTCATTTTAACATATAAAAAGCACATGTTTTTTTAATATCAAGGACAAAATTGAAATAAATTTTATTAAAAACTTATTTGCATATCACATGTTATTAAAAAAAGGGAAACATGTCATTTTTATATACTAGGTTGAAAGAAATTCCTCCAACCCAATTTAAAAAAAAAAAAAAAAAAAAACTCTCTCCAAATTGTAATTACCATGTGATACCACTTTATTTGATCATTACAATTAAGTAGCAAGTTAGGCATTTGCAACTAAGAGAAAATTAATTTATTTTACCTAAGATTAAACAATCGATAAAAAAAAAAATTGATCATATGAATTACCCCATGGTAGTCTTCATAGTGATGTCCAGCAACAAGTCCTCTTGTAGTGATTAAATAAACTAAAACAAATTAACCTTATAATCTTCTTTGTAGATAAATTTATGCTCTTTTGTTAATATAGTAAAGTGAAGAAAAGCTTGTTTTCTGTATTTAATTATTACTTAAAAAAAAATTAAGAAAGAAAGAATAGTCAACTGTTAGTGTTAGGCTCTTTGGTGAAGAATATTCAAGTTATTCGACTGTTAGGCTCTTTGGTGAAGAATAGTCAACTGTTAGGCTCGTTGGTGCAAAAAAGTAAACGTTGAAAAATATGTCCCATTCCTGCTGGGACCTTCATGTTTCCGGAATGTATATTGAAAAACAGTTGGTTTGGCCTTCATATTAGTCGAATTACCGTAAGAGGGTCACATCTCCATGATCTTTTTGTTAACCTACCAATTATTCTAAAAATTTAATCTTATAGGAAGATATAAATTTAATTATTTAATCAACATTTTAACACTCCTTCTCACGTGTAGGTCCAAACTCCTTTTTAATAGGTGAGACCCAACACATGGAATATTCCTAAAAGCTTAAACCTAATTTAAAGTCTAACATTTTATGGATCACTACCAAAAAAATTGGGATTTAGCAGCGTTGTCACTAATGAGCATTAGTGAGGAAAAACGTTGTCGCTAATCGCTATATAGAAATTAATAATGAGATAGACAAATAAATATAAAACGGAATAATAAATAGACATAAAAAAAATTACGTGGTTCGATCTATGAACTTACATTCACACGATAAAGTCCAAAGGATTACATTTTGCTCTAATTTCTTTGAGTAATATTTACAATATGACATACTACTATTCATGTGAGAATTTTGTTAGATACAAATAGACTTCTACTGTAATTAGGTAATAGTCTTAGCTAGGTGATAGTCTTTAAATGTGACTAGGTGATAGTTTTTAACTATAGTTAGGTGATAATATTCAACTATGACTAGGTGATAATCTTCAGTTGTAACTTTGATTCTTAAACTCCATAATATGCACTAACATCTCCTCAAACTTAAGATGGAAAGTTATGGAAACTTGAGTTTAATCTTTGGTCACGACGGAGGCATGAGATGGTGGCAGCCAACAGATGTGATTGGAGTTGATGGTGCCTGAATTTGAACATTAGCTGTTCTTGAACTTGGACTTCAATGACTATGGCCGGCATCGGCTAAGATGGTCGGGACTTGAATATCGGCAAATTTTTGGCCGCTGTTGGTTACTTTGACCTGAATTTTGACATTAGCAACTTTTGACCGGCATCGGTTACTATGACTTTTAATGATTTAGCTCACCAAAATATAAGGCTGTTTTGATGAGTCTACTAGGGATGTTTGCATGTATGTCAAATTCAATATGCTTCTAAAAGAATACTACAAGTACCTCTTGTGTCACTTTTGTGTCCCATCAAGGATGATGTGGCTTTTAAAATCACTATTATGCTTGTAATTTATCACTGTTAGATTTTGATCGAATTGTGATTTTAAAAGCCACATCTTTTTTAGGACACAAAATAAACTTTTAAACTTACTCAACCAAAAAATGCAAATGATTAATTTGTTAAGGGAAAATGTATAATAAGTCCCTAAGTCAACACTCCAAAATTTAAAACTCCCTAAGTTTTTTTTTTTTCGAAAATTTACTCCCTGGGTCAATTGAAATAACAATAAAATCTCTGCCGTCAAAATTTTTTAATAGTTGTTAGGGCCACTTAAAACATACCGTTTTACCTGATTAAAATATTAATTTTTTATTAATTTAATTTAAAAAATTAAATTTTAAAAAAATATTGAAGGGTGGCCAGGGGTGGCGCCACCACCCAACCCCTATGGATGGCCCAAAGCCACCCCTGGGGTGTCTTGCGGCCACCCCTAACCACCCATGGGGTGGCTCGTGGCCACCCCATTGGGGGTTTGGAGTGGCCTCCACCCATGTAGTGGCTCGTGGCCACCCCATAAGGGTTGGGGGGTGGCTGCCACCCCTAGTCACCCTTCAAGCTTTTTTTTAAATTTTTAGATTTAATTTTTAAAATTAAATGAATAAAAAATTTATATTTTAATCAGGTAAAATTGTGCGTTTTGGGTAGCCCTAACGACTGTTAAAAAAATTTGATGGTAGGAATTTTATTGTTATTTCAATTGAGTGAGCGAGTAAATTTTCGAGAAAAAAAAATAAATTAGAGAGTTTAAAATTTTGGAAGATTGATTCAGGGACTCATTATACATTTTCCCATTAGTTAAATGTTGACCGATCTGTGTGTTTGGAAACATTAAAGTCAAATATTTGAGTAGGCATAATCAAAGCGGTTTAGATATACTAATGATTAATAAGTCACTCATTACGAATACATCCATGGCCAACACAGAATTCAAAGTCAAAGCAATATATATATATTATCTCTTTATATAATTGTAATTAGCCACTTAATTTGATCATTACAAGTAGCCAGTTAATTAGGCATATTTGCAACTAAGAGAAAATTACTTATTTTACCTAAAATTAAACAATCAATAAAAAAAATTGATCATATGAATTACCCCATGGTGGTCTACATAGTGATGTCCAGCAACAAGTCCTCTTGTAGTGATTAAATAAACTAAAACAAATTAACCTTCTAATCTTCTTTGTAGATAAATTTATGCTCTTTTGTTAATAGTAAGTGAAGAAAAGTTTATTTTCTGTATTTCATTATTACTTTTAAAAAGCAATAGTTATGAAAGAAAGAATATTCAACTGTTAGGCTCTTAGGTGAAGAATATTCAACTGTTAGGCTATTTGGTGCATATATAAAAGTCAAAGTTGAAAAACTTTCATGTTTCGAGAATATATATTGAAAAACAGTTGCTTTGGCCTTCACATTAGTCGAATTACTGTAAGAGGATCATATCTCCATGACCTTTCAAACCTGATTTAAAGTCTAATATAAATTGTTGGCCTCTAGAGAGCCTTAACATTTTATGGATCACTACCAAAAAAAAAATGGGATTTAGCAGCATTGTCGCTAATGAGCATTAGTGATGAAAAAAATTGTCCCTATGTAGAAATTAATAATGTGATAAAAAAATAAATATAAAAAAAATAATAAATAGACACAAAAAATTATGTTGATTGGTCTATGAACCTACTTTCACATGATTATAAAGTTCAAAGTATATATTTTGCTCTGATTTCTCTAAGTGATATTTGCAATATAACATACTCTTCTTTATAAGAGAATTATGTTAGATACAAATAGACTTCTACTGTAACTAGGTGATAGTCTTTAACTGTGATTAGATAATAGTCTTCAACTATAGTCAGGTGATAATCTTCAGCTGTGACTAGGTGATAGTCTTCGGCTATGACTTTGATTCTTGAACTCCATAATATGTTCTAACATCTCCTCAAACTTAAGGTGGAAAGTTGTGGACACTTGAGTATAATCATTTAGAGGTGTCAAAAATTACCGGGGAACCGGAAAACCGGGAAACCGGGAAACCGGGGTCCCGGTTCCGATTCCGGTTTGAAAAATCTAAAAACCGGGTACCCCGGTTCCAGTACCGGTTTTTACCGGGAATACCGGAACCGGGTTTCCATTTTATTTAATAATATTTATATATTATTATATTTATATATTAATATATAGATTATATATATTAATATTTTTTACACTTAGGTTTAGGTTTAGGGTATTTTAAAAAATTAAATTTTTATTTCTAAGGCCCAAATAGGCGAAAAACAATGATTTTTTAGGATTTTTGGACTTTTTAAGGTTTATTTTTTTAATTATTTGGAACAATCACAACAAAGCCCCTTTAATTTAGACAAAGAAACTAATAGATTTTTTTAAAAAATGGGCCAACTTATGAAAAAAAAAAATTGGCTTATTTTAGGCCCAATACCTAAAATAAGCCCAAAAATCAATTTTTTAAAAAAATCGGTTACCGGACCGGGTAATACCGGAACCGGCTAACCGGGGTCCCGGTTCCGGTTCCGGTAACCGGGACCCCGGTTTCTCAAAATTGAGAACTGGGGTACCCCGGTTCCGGTTCCGGTTTTGGCCAAAAACCGAGAAACAGGACCGGGTTGACACCCCTATAATCATTGGTCGTGACAGAGGCATGAGATGGTGGCTCGAAACTTGCTGTAGTTGGGGGCGGTCAACGGATGTGACTGGAGTTGATGGCATTTGAATTTGAACATCGGATACCGGCTACTATGGCCGAAATTTGAATACTAGCTACGATGGCCAAAATGGGCCTTAAATGGGCCTTAAATGGGCCACATTGGCCAAACATATACCTCTAGTTTTGTTCCTTCATCCTTCTTCTTTCTTTTCTTTTTTTATTTTTTCTAAACTAAGAAAATAAAATAAGGAACCCACAACAAGTGCACACGTACGATAAAAGGTTAGGGTAAAAAAGAAAGTTGAGGCAAAAGAAAAGGCAGGGGCTGATGGTTTCCTAGCGAAGTCTGGTGGCGACAAGGGCTATTTGTGGTGAGGCAAGTTGAGTCCGGTAGAGGTTGGCAGCACAAGTCACCAAGACGGCGAGGCATGGCCTGATTGTGAGCAGCACGGCTGAGTGGCATGTTCTGGTTAGTGGGTTGACACTGGCCAGCAAGTGGTGGCGCTTATCGTTGCCTAGTGGAGGAGAAGATCTTCAGGGCAATGCGGAGGTTTTGGACTACCGGATGCGGTGGACCGTCCGTTGTGATGCCCCAAATATTTTTATTAAAAAAATAATATATATATACCTGCACTTTAAAAATTGTTTTAAACCTTTTTATTGAGAAAAACCACCAAAATATTCAATCTTTAGATTCAAACCGAACGTTTGACCCTATTCTACCGAATGTTCGATAAAACCATATCACTGAACGTTCAACCATGGACCATACTAACGTTCGGCCTCCAACCTTAGAACAATTGGGTAATAGTACACCAAACATTCGAAGCATAGTACACTAAACATTCGAGTCCGTTAGAAAAGTAATTTTGACTTATTATCCACCACTTCAGCCTTATCCACACCCACCCCTCCTATAATTAAGACCCTCCTCGACCCTCAAACTTCATCACTCACCTCAAACACCTCTGCAACCCCAACCCTAGAAAGAGAAAGGTTCTAGAGAGAGAAGGAAAAGAATTTGAGTTTGTCTTGCCATTTTCAAGGTAAACCTTGATAACCTAGGCTTGTTTTCACATTTTTTATACTTTGACCATATGATTTTCATGCTTTCTGCAAGTTTTCAATGTTTTATGATGAGTTTACACAATGATTTTCATGTTTTTTTGCAAGTTTTCATGCTTTCTGCATGTTTCTAATGCCGTAAACAAACTCTTATTTTCTCAGATTAATATGTTGTTGTAGTTTATGCTGAGATTGGTTATGCAAATCAGAGTTTGCACAATGAAAAATTTTCAATTCCCATCCCAAGGTTGACTTTAAGAAGAAAATGCGAAAAACAATTGCGATTTAAAATTAAATTGTAAGAATGAAGAACACTTACTTGAATATCAACGACACTCCTAGCTTTTGGGCAAAAATCTTTTGCATATTCATTCTCCAAGAACACGGCAGATCTTTGGGATAATGATACCTCTAGATCTTCTCACCAATAAATGACAATAACCAAGAGAGTGCAGGCTCTTACTTGCCTCTTCAAATCTTAAACTTTTGTTCTTCAAAAGTTAACCCAAGAACTATTAATTCTCATAGATGTTTTGAAAAATTAATTATCAAGGGAACTTGATGAGTGATTTGAGAACTTAGGCTTTTCTCTATTTATAGACTTACTATGCTA
Source organism: Corylus avellana (assembly GCF_901000735.1). Classification (NCBI taxonomy): domain Eukaryota; kingdom Viridiplantae; phylum Streptophyta; class Magnoliopsida; order Fagales; family Betulaceae; genus Corylus; species Corylus avellana. The sequence continues at coordinate 37,311,689 of NC_081542.1, forward strand.
GCAAATTTTGAGCAATAACCAATGTGAGACAAAACAGTAGTTCTAATTCATAAAGGATTAGAAGAACTATTCCTAGTAGCACTAGGACTAGGTGGACAGCTAGGGTTTTTCCCTAGCCTCCACTCATCTTTTCCTCAAGCCATAATAATGTACTTTGTTAATTCAGAATTGTCTTTTGAAGGGAAATAACCGTTGTGGTTCTTTTATTGATGGAATACAATTCTTGAAAATTGTTGTCTTTTCATGTTTATTATCCAACCTCCATGTATGATGTCCTCATTACTTGCCCTTTTTATGTGGTATTTTTGTGACAAAAATATCAATTATAAAATTACTACTCGCAATAGGACGAATCCCGTAGGATAGGGCTATATTGAGGGTGTCGAACCTCAAGGACTGCAAGGGTTTTATTATCAAAATTTGAAAGATTAAAATTAACTTAATTCAAAAGAGAATGATTTGCTTGTGTCAATTAAAAGTGCATGAAATAAATGGAAATAAAGAGATAAATATATGAGAGAGAGAGTAAGGTATTGACTTCACCACTATCCGCACATCAGTGGTTAACCATATTTAATTATAGTAATTCATTCTATTCATGTTATAATTTAAACAAAAAAACATATTATTAAAGAGCAAAAATAATTCATCTTCGGTTAGCACGGATCGGCCACCTAACCACTAAGATGCGGTACGACCCGTCTTCCCTAAGTATGAATTATTTAATTTTTTAATAAGTTTCATACAATCAGTGGAATATTATAACCCATCTTCAGTTGGCACGGATCGTCTACCTAAATTGCACTAAACTAGGGTGTAGTACGATCCGTCTTCCCTAGGTATAGTCTATCTAATCCTATTGATTGCATGTCAATTAAGAACCATTGTATAACCATCATTCTTATAATCATAAATAATAAGAAGGATTTGAGTTCAATAATAGTAAAATACTTTTCAAGACAAGATAAAAATTGTACTAATATTGAGTTGGAAATTAAGAACAATTGCATTTAATTTGAAACACAGAAATTAATTGTAACAATCCTCAAAGTTATACAATCAACATGCATAAATTAAAAAACTAGAAATTAAATACAATCAAACCATTGTGCTTGGAAATGGTTCCATCAATACCCCACAATTGGTTTAGCTACTCATGATCTTCTAAGATCCAAAGACAATTTTCTAATTTATAGCTCTAGGAAGCGGTGTGCCTTTTTTCTCAATGCTTAGAGGTCTATTTATAGGGATTAGGAGAATCCTAGAAGCCCTAAGAATTCTAGAAAATTCGTGATTCAATCTCCTA